>NW_028139366.1:0-95045 GCF_965202585.1 Thalia democratica | reverse complement strand
CAATTAACAGGTTAAATTTTTATCTGTTAAAAGCCAGTTTAAAAGACGGACAAAGCTATTAATATTTTTTCTGCTGCAATAGTGACAGATACTTTGTAAGATTTATTATTTGCACTTCCACCTACTTTTAAAAAGTAAAATAGGTGACAGCTCGATAAAACAGTAGTTTTCACAGCTGAAATCGTTTCCAAGCATAAGCTACTCTGTATGGGTTAAGTAAACCCGAATGATAAACGGTTTTTCAATACATTTTTTACAATGTAATAAAAATTGAGTTTACTATCAAAAGGGTTTATTGTAGTGTTGGATTATTTAAACCCAACGACCACATCGTGTTTTTTCAGTTTTCAACAATTTCATTGTGCCGCGGACGCCGAACACAAAAGGCAAATATAAACAAAAAAACACAAAAATCTTGTGACAATTACTTTTGTGGCTGAAAAAACAGAGCGTGCCTTTAAACCAAACAGCAGTGCGCGAGAAAGCGCAGCTATCGCCTTTGTTGAGTCGTAACTAATTGAAGGTCATTTTTAACACTTGCTTGTCAAAAGTTACCGTAAATGGCTAAGCTAATTTGATAACCAAAACAACCTTTTAAATACATTTTTTTTAGTTTGTTCAAATAATTTTTGCTTTATTTTTTGGTTACAATTTATTTATCTTTTTTTTTTATTATTAGTTTGAACTTTAAATGCTTTTTGAATTGAAAACTTCAAGTATAAGTGTTTTAACTTGAGTAATATTGTTGTTGTATTAGTTAAAAAACATAAAAATTAACTTAAAAACTATAAGCTTCATTTTTTTGAAATCAATGCTTTTACAAACTTAGTCTTATTTCAGATGTCATGAATGTGATATGTAATTTAAGCCGTTATTTTTCAAATAAATAAAACATTTTATGACATGCAGAACTACAATTAGGAGTGTATAAAATATAGAAGTACTAACGAGGAAGGACATTGACGGTTATTTCCTTGAAAGTCCACCCCCCGGTTGTCATGGCGAGGCAAATGTAAACCCCACTGTCCACACCCCTTCTGCTGTTCATGATCGTGTACTTGGTCAGGTACTGCGACTTGCCTCGGTAGTTCATCTGGTACAAAAATGGTTAGTTAGTTTGTGTTATAAAAGTTTGGTTTTTTAGTTGTTTTATAAATTTTAGGTTATGACGAGTTGCTTGAGTTAGACATCTTTATAAATATAAATATGTTAATATGCGTAAATTTTCCTAAATTACTTTTCAAAATGTTTAAAATGTATAAAAAGTAGCTTAACGAAAAATTAAATATGGTCTTGTCATTTACAAGGTATACAGAATATTTTTTTGCCTCTCATGAAAAATATTTCAAGAATTTTTTTAATTTTTTACAACAAAACTACATAGTTAATACTCACAGGTTGCAACGGAAGGAATATGTAGTAGTTCTCGTTATGGTATATTATTTTCTCTTCCGGGTATTTACCCCGCTGCGAGGGGTGGATCTGCCTGACCCACTTGAGCTCGGGCGGGGTGGGCTTGGACTCGACGGTGCAGTGGAGGGATACTTGGTCCCCTTCGTACACGGTGGTGTTTCCCCGCGAGTAATCGATGATGGACGGCTGGTTGTCCACGTGGGTTGCTGTGAAAATAAGTATAATATAAATAATAAAAATTTTTAATTGAAATTGAGTAATGTTGAAAAACATTGTATATTTATATCTTACTTAAAAGCTTTTCAAAATTTTACAGCGACTAAATTTTGTCTAATATAATTTTAAGTCATTTAAAAAGTTTGAGTTAACTTTTTCTTTAACGATAAACTATTTAAAAGGACTATACTTAAAATAAAACACTTTTATAAGCACAGTACTTTTAATACTAACTTCAATTTCTTTTTAATGATTTAAGACATTAAAATATGAAGTATTCTCAACTAGTAAATTAAGCATGCCGTTATTTTACGACTATGCTTTGATAAGAAGTAGTCCATGAAAAAGTTTTGATAGATGCAAAAGTTTTTACAAAATTTCTTCCATACTTTAATAAACTTAATTTAGGTATGCTAATGTTGTCAAATGTCGCTAATGAAAAATTCCTTCCATGTTTTTATTTTTAGAACAATACATATTTTTTTAATCAACCGTCTGGACTTTCCAGCCGAAACTTTACCTTCTACCAACGTCTGCAACTGTTTAAATTACGCTTACGACACACAGCTCGAAAACAGTTCGTTGAATTTATCCGCACTGCTCGCAGGTTTGTTGAGACACGAGCTGGCGGGAGTAATTTTCCGTGCAGCTGCGCCTTACATGAAAACAACTCGTTAAAACACGTCGCAAACGTCGTTTTAACAGCAAACCTTAAGTGGCTTCGATGGTGACGTGACCGATGTCGGTGTTTCGGCTTGTAAAGTAAAACGCAGGAGTCCAAAATAAAAAAGTTTTTTTTTTGATGTCGCAACCGTGTTTTTAAAGTTGTAGTTTTTTTTCGTCGCAAACATCGTTCGGTCCGAAAGCCAGACGAAACGAAAACAACAAGAGAACAGAAGGCTCGTACGCGAACCAGATAATTTATGTAAGTTTGTTTGGCCACAAGCAAGCTGTTCCTTTTGATCTGCGCTTTCGCGTTCGTTTCAAGGAAAAAGTAAAACTCGCGGATCTAGTTCACAAGCGCGTGCGATTTTTTTTTCTGACACCGCGAAGCAAGTGCCGCAGTTTAACTCTCAAGCGGCGGAATGGAAGAGATGAAAGGAAAAGGCCGCCGAAAAAAAGCAGATAAACAAAAGGCGAATGTAGGACACGGAGGCGGGCGGCGAACTTCAAAGGAAATTTTTTTTCTGAAAAACCGTCGTGTTTTCGTTGCGGTCACTTTTTATTTGTTGCTTCTGCTAATCTGGTTAATTTTGTGCTTTTTTGTTTTCTTTTCTAACATTTCTGTTTGACCTTGCTGCAAAACTGTCACTTTCTCGCTGCTTCTGCTTTGCTGTCACACGTCCAACTTAAATTGATTTTTCACGACAGCTCTACTGACATTTCGTTTTAACAGCTTTATCGGTATTTCTAATAAGATAAAACGGCTTTTGTGAAAGTTTTTTTGTGGTTAAGTTAGTTTTTTTTTAGTTAAAATTTTATAAAAAAACGTTTAACAAGGCTTGATCAATATAATTTTCTTCGAACGAAACTTTTTTACCTTTATCAATATATTGTGAATGAAGATGAGTATTTTAAATTTGAATTAAATTTGAACAAATAATCCCGATATCAAAGCTATTAAGTTTATCGGTTTACGCTTACAATGAAAATCGGCAATTTATGAGTCAAACGAAACCGCAAACTTAAGTAGAAAATTATTAAGTTGTAATTTTTATCCAAACCCGTCATTTAGATTTATTGATAAGTAAATTGGCTTTATTTTAGACCGGAAAAAAAACAAAGTAAATCAAAATAACTCACTTTGCGATATGATAAACTTCATATCGTAAACTATGAATTTCGAACTTTAGAACTTTCTTGTAAAAGTTTCATTAAAACCAGCACAACAACAACTGCTGATAATAATCGAAAAGAAAAATAGAAGTCGAGTCGTCCACCTTTTAAATGAAACACGATATCAAAAAACACATATCAATTTTCAGAGAGCTTCCAGCAAAGCAGCCGGATATTCGAACCTCAACAAAAGTGGCTGAAACACAGAAAAAGCACCCCGGGGCATCTCGTCGGATAGGGACAATTTTCGAATTTGCAGATAAAGTATCAGCGCGACGGATCACCGAGAGATCAGATAAACCGGAGAGAGAGTCTTCACATCGGCAGAAGGAGATGTAATCGAGGGACTTTTCTCTTCACTAAATCACCGCCATATCTGATCTGAAAGTTTTAATTTCGACTTTCTGTTTGTTTTGTCATTTTCCGATACGCCCCTGACTATCTCAAGCTCGCCATCTTAAACTCAACCTTTAGCTTTGACTTCGCCTGTGATGATTTCCGCAATTAGCTTTGCAATTAAAATTTTTAAGCACCTAAAATTAGAACTTTGTGTAATAAAGAAAACGCGATGTGATTGATCGTTTTTAAATTAACTCTGAAAACTTGAACCGATGTGTTTGGATTAATAAGCTTAAACGGTGCTCAAGAATAACAACACGATGCTTTAATCTGCTGTTAAGAAACTTACTTGGAAAGATTACTTAAAACTTACTTCATTTAGGTTTTTTGCATGTTTTTATACTTACGAAAAAAATATTTAGGTCAATAAGAAAACTTAACCAAATTCATTTAAATCGATTCCTTAGTAAAGTATTTGAATTTCAAAATAAACTTGAAAAAAACTTCTTTAAAAAAATGCTACTTTTTAGTTTGTAGAAGTACATAATTTGTATGATAGTACGTAATATTTAGTTTTTGCTAAGTTAGGAAACAAATCATGATGAAATTTTAAGAAATGAGTTATGATATTAATTTTAAGCTTTAGCTTAGTTTTTTTTAGCTAAGCAAAATTGTAGTATGTTACAACTTTTCATTTAACTAATAAATAAAAGTAGTTCGAAAATAAATAGGCAAAAGCCAATAGGCTGATAAAGTAAGTTTTAATAAACTTAACATTAGATTTTGCCGATAAACGTTGTAACATTCGATGTTAGTTCCGATAAAAATATGCTTAATCTTCAATAAAAATAATAAATTCGACAGGTCATTTGCATGCAGCTTTGCAACAGATAGAGTAAAATGTGATTTTAGAGTTCAAACAAACTTGTCGATTGGCAAAAATTAAAAGCAAACGTTCGAAACTCACTGTAAACGTTCAGCTTGTACCGGAAGCTGATTTTTCCCGCGGAATTTTTCACCTGGCACGTGTAAAAGCCGCCGTCCTCGTGGACCAGGTCCTTCACGACCAGCACCCATTGGTCCCCGTCGAAACTGTGCGGCGTTCCGGTTGACTTGGTAACGTTTCCGTCCTTAAACCTGTTGTAATTCGTCACGTTAGTCGAAGATTGAAAAGTTATAAAGCTACTTTTTGAAAGATTTTTTTTTCAAACAATAAAACCCAAGGATTTATTTGAAAGCATACTTTGTTTGATTTATCTCATTTTTCAATTTAGCAAATGACTTTAATCAGAACCAAAACTTAGAAAAAATAAGAATAAAAATGTCATTAGCCTGAAATACAAATATTGTAATTACCTTGAAAAATTCGAAAATTTAGCGAGTCGCAAGATATCTATCGCTAAAGTGAAGGTTAATTTCGTGAAAAACTATCAATCAAATAAAGATATACGTGCAATTTTGGCTTTAAAAACCGGCAGATAAGAAAAATCGTTTAATAAGTGGCTTGCTACACTGCTTTCTTGACTATTAAGTTTTTATTCACTTACCAAGTTATATGAGGGTCGGGGCTGCCTTTTGCTCTACAATAAAGCTTCACAGTGGACCCCTCTTCCTTCAGAATTGTCGGGTTTCTCATTTTACGAGGCTCGGAAAAGTAAGGCCGTCTCTCTGAAGAAAGGTTGTAAATTTTAAAACATATATAAAGGAAAAAAACTGATACTAACATGTAATTAATGAATATAAAACTATTATCCAGCTTAGATAGATATGTAGATTTTTATTAGAATTTAATAAAAAACAAAACTTTTAAGGGGTTGAAACACCTTGAAATAATTAAGTAGCATTATACACATGCTGTTTAAGAATAAAAACAAAAAAATGCTTTTTAGGTTTAAAGCCTGCCAAGAAGTTCAAATAATTAGTAGTAAATTGTAGTTTTTGTTTTGTAAAAACAACTGTTTGACTGCTTTTGTATGCGTGATGAAATTTTATCACTTTTTTATTTCAGAGCTTTTTACAAAAATAAATGCTACTTGATAGCGTTTTTATAGGATTACTTGTAATAGAATACTATGAGAAAAGCCTAGTAAAATTAAAGCCATACCGTGCAAAGAAATACTTACCTGAAGTTTTACAAAGTAGAACAAAAGCTTAACTTTTAATGTTCGAAAAGTAAGTTGTAGCAAAAAACAAAAACGAAATAACACATTAAAACATTATCAAATGCAAAGTTATGTAAATTTTTCTAATAGTTTTTAAAAAAATCAAACTTACTCAGATTTAGTTTTTCTTTTTGATGATCACCATGTTTTTCTGTAAATGTAACAATATATTAGTTGTTATTTAAAACGAAAAGCTATCAAAGTAGACATACAAATATGTATAGCATTAAATCAAAAAGCATCAACAACTTCATTGTAAATTTTTCGAACAACCAATCACGACGACATCTTCACAAGCGTCATTCGTCACTAAACCCCGCAGCGGAAATTGAAATGTCGCCAAAATTAACTTGGGTCTTTCTGCGGCGACAGACTTCTCACAAAAGCGCTCCGAGTCGCGGCGACGTGACTTCGCGAAAACAAAATACGAACAGCTTATTCAGCGGCACCTACGCATGACGTCACTTGACAACGGCCTCGTTAGCAACGGAAGCGCGCGATCACTACGTCACGCAAATCCGGATGAATGTCATGAAGCGAATAGAGCGAGAAGTTTTAGTTTTGAAATTTCCACTGAATTTTGTTTTATTGGAATTCGGTTGATTGTTTTTAAGTTCTTTAATTTTTTTTCGGTTAGTCATGCAGAATTGTAAAACACAACTTAAGCAAATTTATTTTAAACTAAGTAGCTATTTAGCTGTTTTCAAGCTTGTTTCACTCCTACAAAATATTAAACAACTTGTTTTTCTTATCGCGGTTTAAATACACAATCCAAAAACAACTTTATGTACTTTTTTCAAAACAAATCAAACATATCAAAACATAACTATTGCTTATCACAACTAGTCTCATGACTAATTCAATTTGTTATTGAAGTTTACAAGCTTAATAAAAATTTATTTTTTCCGGCACCTTGATGTTTTGCTAATTGTTGTTCGACTACTTTTTGCAACAGCTTTATCATACTTTTTTTTATCTTTAAGCTTTTGTAACTCCGCCAGTTCAAGCCACTTACACACACTGAGGCTTTTAATCTCATGAGTGTGTAATGAAAAAAAAATCGTTATCTTTACGATGCTCAGCTCCGATAGTGGTCCCTCACTCGGCTCAAATGTTTGTTTAGCGAAAGGGGTTCAATAAAGCGACGCCGCTTTCATTTAACTCAAACATCCCCCTTTTTTAAGATTTAACATCAAGAAAAAAAGAGACAAGCCAGCACTTTTAGCGCTTCTCGCTCAAAGTTTACTTTTTTTGCGAGCGGCCCGACGGCCTTTTATCTGGCAGCACCATCTTCTCGTTCGGCTTTATCTGTTAATTCTGATCTCGATGAGCAACATCTGCATCATCATCATCATCAGCAGCAGCAGCAGATCATCAGAAGTGCCAGTCGTTGAAATCACATTAGCGCGCCGAACAAAAACAAACACGCTGTTTCGCTGCCTCGCGCATTAAATATTGAGGCTGTTAAAAGCTGCGCGCCGCGCAAAGATGGTTTCGAGCAAACAAATTATTTGCGCTCAACGTGTTTTTCGGTAGCTTTGTGTTGTTCGCGTGTGTGAAAATACACGCTTGCCGATCGTTGTTTCAGTTGTAAAAAGTAATCGCGCTCAGTTGACAAACAAAGTTTTGCTTTTTCTCACTTTCAAACGATCGGGGTTGCGACGGGAAAATGCGAGCGAAGCGTTTCCAGCAAGCCCGCCATCAATCTCAATGACTTTCACAAGTCGCTTGTAATCTCATCGGACGCTAAGTGGCAAAGCCTTCGAAACTTTCAAACTTCCGTCTCTGTGTCTCTCTCTTGCGTGTGTTTGCCTTGGCATAAAAGTAAAGCAAACACGGCTGTGATCTCACGAAAAAGCTCGCAAAACTGTCACTGGCTGCAGTGGAAATGAGACAGCATGTTGATTTTTAGCCGACGTTTAACGATACATTTTATCGCGAAAGAAAATCAATTCATAATTTACCCTAAAAGGTTTTGCCATTGACGTTTAGTCTTGCCGTGCTAATGAAAAAAAAACTATAGTTTAAATTTAAATTAGCAAGCATAAAAAGTTGATAACTTTATTGTAATTTTATGTATACGACTTTTTTTAATTCAAAAACAAATAACAGTTTCTTATTATTCATGTTTAGATGTATAAATACATTTATAACTAAAAAAACTTAAAACATAATTGAAAATTAAAACAGTTTTGCTCTGAGCTTAATGAAAGCACAACAAACTTGTTTAAACAATTGCTTGTTGAAAACTCAGGAAGTGTACTCAACTTTCAAAAGGCTTACTCAGCACTCGAAAAAAAAATTGAATCACGTAAAACACGACCGGTGCGTTAAGTAGGTTAAACCCTGCACAAACATTCACCAGCCAGGTCCACACACATGAGGCAAAAGTGTAACAAAAAATTGTAAAAACAACAGGCACAGTGTGTGGGAAAGGCAGCAGCTACAAGTCACAGCGTTTTGTACCGTTTTTCACTGCACGCACACAGGCTTGTGTGTTGCTGGTAACAAGGGCACTTGAGTGGCACTCGCCATTATTAAAAGCTGTCCGCGCGCCCATTGTGCCCCCCCACTTGTTCATTAGGCGCTGTGTGTGTAGGGATAATTAAGTTGACCAATGACGACGCTCATTGTTCTACACCTGCTCGACTCAACAACGCACAACTCCTCTGCCTCCAGTGTTTTGCGCTTCTTTTCAAATTTCACCAGCGCACAATGGGATTACTACGGGCCGATTGTTTTTGCGCTGATTGTTTTTCTGCGCCTTTCCACTACATGCAAAGTAAGCTTCGGAGAGTTTTCAAAGATGCGTTGTCAAAAGACTGCTAATTAGCGGGATGAGTGAACGGGTTTGAAACTCTCGTCGGACCGCAGTGTTTTCCTCACATGTTTGCTCGAAGTGGCTAACAACAAAAACACTTGGAGACAGTAAACTAGTTTTTTTATTCAGTGTAAATATGTGCATGTAAACAAACTTGGTGTTTTTTTTTGACTCTTAACGTTATAATCTTAATACTTATACTGTTTTTAAATTCCAAAGTTTAAAAATGTGTATAACATCATAGTAGTAAACTTTAAGCTTTATTGAATTAACGATAAAAACGTAAAGTTAACATACTTGGAGAAACTTCGACCAGTATTTGCAAGCTGCTCGTTCCATATCCATTTGTGACATAACACATAAAAATCCCGTGATCTTGAGGTCTAACTTGCTTTATTTTCAGCTCTGATTTACCCATTTTGTAATATGAAAAAGAACTGTCCAAATAGATGCCTGCGAAAATATTATTATGAATAACAAGAAAAAAAAACTATAACAGTAAACTCAAAATAGTTTAAACATTTCACCTTCCAATTACCTTGTCGTAAAATATTTACTTTTTATGGATACGAAACACTTAAAAAAGGCAAAAACAAAAAAACATTTTGAAAGTTGCTTCAAAAAACAAGCTTAAAGGCTCTATGCGAGGCGCGCATCAGAAACTTCAAACGATTCTCGAAATCACAAGGCAAGGCGAAAGCAAAAGGCACAACAAACAAAAAGTTTCCGCTTCGCAGCCCACGTGATAAGAATGCGCACTGGGGGTTGTTAATCAGCCGGACGGTCCAACGTCCACCGCCGTCACTTTCATGGTTGGAGAGCCGCGCTTCCATCAGCGCCCTGCCAACTCTCTCTCTCGTTCGCCTCGCGATCCGCGCACCACAGCGCCTTTCTCGCTCGCTTCAATTTAAAAGCGATTCGTCAAAACTGTGGAGGCTAAGTAGGCGAAGGTGACTTATGTTAAGATCGAACAGCCGCGCGCAGTTTCCGGCCGGATCGAGTGCGTTTCACCACACACGTTTAAAGTGTTTGATCAGGAACAGGTGAGTTTGGTGGGAAAAACATTTTTTGAAACTATGTGAAAAGTTGCTTTTTCATCAGTGACTTGTTTTATCGTCAGTTCGTAAACTAATAAAAAAAACTAAAAAAAAATATTCAAAATAATCGAAAAGGTTTCTAGTTTCAAACAAAACCCACCGTCCTTGTACCACTCGACGTGCCTCTCGTTCAACCTCCTGGCCTTGCAGGGAACCACCACTTCCTGCTCCCCCTCCTCCACCTGCAACCTGATCAGCTTGTCCTCTTTCATCTGCGGAGGACGACCTCGTCCGGCTGAAAAGAGTTTTTCAAATCTTAGTGGTTTGTATGCATAAACAGTTAAAGACGACAATAATAAACGCCGCTGTTTAGCTTGTTTTAAGTTTTAACAAAACTTTAATTCTAACTCAATTGTAACTATGCAAGCACAAGTGTTTATTTGTTCACCATGCACAAGTGGATAACGTTATCTTTGCTTTCTTTATTTTGACCTTTCATCCGGTGTGTTTGTACAAAATCTTACGTTTCTGTACACATACACATGTAAAACATATAAAAAACACAAACGAGAGTTGCCCTGCTCAGATCTCACATTATGATAATCCGTGTTGGTAGTAATAATAAATTTTGTTTGCGCCGGCCACGCTCGCCCTTTGAAAATTTGTTTTGGGCGCAACTCGTTGCTGAGGGTGAATGCGATTTGAGGCTGATTACTCGCTGCAGCTTGCAACATTGCTTTCAAGTAATTAACAAAGCGAAACTTCAACAGAGCTCATACAAACACACTGAATTTGATTAGTAGTCATGTGATATTGTCACACATTCCAAGACAGTTTAAACTCGTGACTTTTAATGAGTATGAACATTTATTGAAGCTATAGTGTTTTTAAGTTGTGCGAAACAAGTAGTATGAATATTAAGCGCTTTAAATAATTCTAGTTGTACTGTTTTTTAAGTAGTAAATGTAAAAACAAACCGTATGTGGCGTTGAGAGTGTTGAAAAAGAATGCAGCGAATATGACAATGAGCTTTGTAAATTGCATATTGTATCTGCGATATAATTAGTTATTTAAAACAATAAATCATATATTTATTTTTGAAAAATTCTTAAATTTTGTAATTAAGTTTAATTCTATTTAGTTCAGTGGGTATACTTTAAATTTTTGTTTAAATTGTTCTTCAACATACAAAGCTAAAGCTGATATTTAGTGTTATTTAAAATATAATCAAATTGCTAAGTTTTAAATTAGTGTTATATAAATATACAAACCCTTTTTTATATGTTTTTATTCTTTTTGTGCCATTGCAACAGGCTTCTTTGGTTTTGGAAGTATTTTCAAATGCCATGTTAATAGCTCATTTCGAATTAAAATCTAAATGTTAAAATAAACAGTTAAGTTGAGTGTTGCTTTCAAGAACTCTTTTGTTCTAGTTGTTAGCTTTGTAAACTAAACACTTAGTTTGTTATGTAAAAAGTTAAAACACAAAGTAATCTTTTACATTTTGAATTTTTCATATCAAAAATAACTTTATTAAATAAGTTCGAACTCAAAATTTACTGTTAAAATGCTTTTTTTTTAACTTAAAGAAATGTTCTAAGTGTATGATGAGAACTTATACATTTTTTTGCCATTAACGTCAGGCTGAGCTGTTTATGATAAAACTTTGGCATAATAAAGCATAAAACTTTTAAAGCAAATACGTCTGGTAAACATTGTACCAGTGTAAAACAAACAAAATGCGTGTTTGTTTAATCGAACAATGCCCATGGCTGAATCGTTGGCCTGCCCACAGTTTACATATACCTTCGTGTAATTTTTTATTCAAACAATTCTTGTTTTGGCTCAGGTTTGAAAAAGAATCTGCTGCATTTTTTTTTTCCTTTTGTATGATTGTTACTTTTTTTAATCTGCTCGCGAGCTTGTCTGCACATATCACGTGTCTAATAAAAAATGCTCAAAAATGTTTTGAAAAAGGTTTTTAAAAGCGAATGAAAAACTTAAGCTGCTTGCTTTAATATTATTATTTTTTGAAACATACAAAAGTATAAACTTTTAATATTTATTTACAAAACAATGTAAAAAACTGTGAAGTAAACAAAACTAGGTTCCTTATTAATTCTGTATATACTTATACAAATAAACTAAAAACTGATTATAAATTAAAAAACAGCCTGAAGTTTTAAACTATTCTCTAAACAGACTCCCATTCTCAAACACATAAGAACAAAAAACCAACAAAACTGATCAACAAAAGCCCAATGAACTGAACACAAAAACTTCAATAAACAGCAGAGAGTCGCCGGCTTCTTTGTGCTTAAAAGCCTCGACTTGAGCCCGGGGCTAAATCTGTTTCATCTGGCAGCGCCGAGATGGACCGTACGAGCTTCGAGCAGGCAAAATGTTTTTCACGGAATCAAAGCGCAAATCTCGCAAAGTTTCTCTTGAAGCTACCTTTTTTTTCTCTCTCTCTCTTATACTTTTAGCTCTCTCGAATCGGTGGGCTTGTCGTCGCGCCGTTTCGTGTAACTTTTTTTTTTTGTTGCTTTTTTGTGTAACCCGTTTTTGTTTTAACAGCCGTGGCAACTTGTAGACAATTTTTTTTTATTCAAAACACTTAGTAAGTTGTTACTATAATTAAAACTTCCATTACTTTCAAACACTTGGCTTTAAAGTATATACGAACTGTAATGCTCTAAAAATTATTTCATTTAAAACACTCAAAGTGCTAGTGTTGTTGATAGATTTTTACTGATAATTTTAAATATTACTCATGTTAAATTGAATATACTAATGATTATTGCGGAAGCAGTTCTTTAAAAAAAAATTACTTATATATCTTATTTATTTTAATGTTAAACTTCTAAAGTTTTATATAACTTTCACAAAACTTATCTTTTTAAAGTATTTCAAAAAAACGCAAAAAAGTTTCCTTTTTAAATCTAAAACTTATATATTCGAAAAACTAATAAAATAACTAAAATACTTTGAAAGCTAAAGCACTTCTAAGTTAATATTTTTTCAAACTATATTCTGAACGGTGAAATATTTTATCTGAAACCATTCGGTTAAAACCATCATAAGACACAACAAACTAAGTAAATATAACTTGCTGCGTAATAGTATATTTTCAAATATAATCTTATAGTATTCTTTTTAGACTTTATAATTATTGTATTTACCAGTTAGCAAGGGTTGAATTAAAATTTAGAGTTCATGCTTATCAGTAGTTTTGGGTAACGTTATGAATTTTTAGTTTGATTGAATTTTTTTTAATAACTAGCCATAGAAATAAAATATTAAAGAAAGCATATTAAACTTTATAGTTTTGAAAAAGAACATCTTGAGAAAGTAACGAAAAATGTAAAAATTAACTTTTAATCCAAAGCAAAACGAGGAAAAAGTATATTCAAAAGGTTCTCTTTTATTTACTTAGTTTTGCATGTAGCATTAAGTAAATCAGTTTTATTCAAAATTAGAAAATAATGAACGTATCAGTTTAAGGTTAAAAGTAAAAAACATAACAATATTTGCTTTAATTTGTAAAGAAAAACTTTAGCTTATCAACAATGTTATTTTATTTACCAAAATTGAATAGTTTCAGAAACACTAAAACTAGTTTTAAAATAGTTTTCTTACATAAACTAATAAAGAGTTTTGACAATACAATTTTGCTTACTTGCTTATATTTACTTAAAAGATAATTATAAGCCAACATTAATTACGAATACTATGTTTTATGAAGATGTTTGTGTATATATATCTGATTATATTTGACTTTCTACCTTTTTTTCTAATCGAGCCTTGAAAACTACCTTAGGCGCCATTTAGCGATTACTTCTATACTTATTCTGAATATTTTTTAAGATTTTTAAACATTACAATTTTACTGTCTAAATTAAGTTTTGAGAAATTTTGTATTTTAAAAAACATTTAAATTTTATACATTTTGAAACTTAAAACGAAAACGTTTAAAACCAAAAAAATAAAAACTTTTTCAAAACTTGTTCAAAACAGTTATGTTATAACAAAAGGAATTTGGTATTAGTTTGTTTGAACACAAAGTTAGTAGATTTTAAAAAGTTATTCATTTTTACTTTTAAAACAAGCAGAATCGTAAGTTAAAACACATTTTACTTATAAACAGTGCTCCCTGAATAAGTACAACATTGGTATAAATGGAATTTGTTAACCGGTTATGGATTAAAGTAGTATTTTCAATATAGAGAGTTTACTAAACAAATAAAGACTTTACGTATACGAATCTAAAACAGTTGGTCAGTATTCAATAAGTTGTTTTAACTAAATTACTTCAGATGTAAAAATTTTTCATTTTTTTCTTTCATTGTAAGAAGTATTAAGTGTTTACTACATATCTATTTCAAACTGCACAAAGTTTTTAAAAGTGAAGGTGTTTTAATGAATGAAAGTCTTAATTAATAGAACCTTTGATTATTTTATATCTTTCTTGTGTTGATCATAAAACTATTAAGTTACTTGTAGAACCGATTTGAGCCGTAGTTGTTGTGTCAATATAGATTTTTGATCTCTGCGTAGCTTTTAGCTGATACCCCACCGTAAAAAAGCCTGCTTTTAAATTCATCATAGCTCATAATTCTCGTCTTAAAGTTTAATTCTAATTCAGTTTATAACTAGCTACTCGTATTTCAATCGTTTATTGTTGAAACAATGTTTATATAAAATTTTAGATAATGAATGAAATATGTAACATACAAAAAAAAAGTGAATGACGTTGACTATATACTTTTTTACACCCTAGTTGTTTTTACTAAGTCATATAGCAAATAAAAGTTTTTTTTTAACTATTAATCTTAACTTAAACATAATACAAAGTTCTCAACTTATATAAATATAATTAGACAAAATAACAAGAGTTTATTCAACTTCCTGTAGAACACCAGGAGTAAAACATTGTTTTTTTTTTTTCTTTGAATACAAACCTTGATAATCATGAGTATTTTACAAAACCTGTAACTACCAACGTAAATAACAATCACTTGTTGTAATTACCACTATGTAACTTGGATTAGTATTTAAAACTTTATTTTAAGCTCCTATAGAAAAACAATCTGGTAGCTTTAACATTAAGTCCAAAGTATTAAACTTCTTTAAGTTTAAATAGTTCAAATTTATAAAGGTTATTAAACTGAAACAGATTATCAAAAACAAAAAAAAAAGTAGTATTTTAAAACTTTATTAAAAGAAAAGTTGTGTTTAGATATTAGTTATAAGAATTGTTTATAAAACTTCAACACATTTAGACTGCATGATTGGTACTTACCTAATTTTAACATCATTTTAAAAGACAAAATAATAATAAAGTTACTTATAACCTTACTATGTTTAAAACTTAAGCAATTAAAGAACGGTAAACAGTTTTTATTTACTTGAATTTGTGTAAATTTTTATTTAATTTTAGATATTTTAGAATAAAAACTAAAATTTTAGCGGTATAATTAATAAAAATATACATTTAAACCCCGTTAAACTGTACTTTAATATTTATACTTGTAATAAATTTATTTCAGTATTAGCAATGCGTGGGTAAATTAAAAGAGTAGTAAATTTTAAACTATGTAAAAAATATTTTTTGTACTTCAATATTTAATTTAACTATTTTCACAAAATAAAAAATATATATCGTGTAAATTTATTTTTAATATATTAGACAACAATGTTAAAGGAAGTAATTTTACCCCACACTGCGTCAATGCTTCAAATAAACTTGTAATTAATTTTTATAAATCGATAATCACATAACTTTAACACTGATTAAAATTTTTTTAAATCAAAGTTGATTTTACGTTAGTTAAAGTAGTATTTGCGCTAAAACTTTAGTTATATTTAAAAAAGGAATAAATAATTTTTTATAGTATTTTACTAAGTTTAAGGCTTAAAAAACTAGTTTCACTTAAACATAGGGTTTTTAGAAAAGTTTAATCAAAGTAATACTACGTCCATCACAACACCATTAAATAACTATTAAGATTGAGTCATAAAAAAATTATAAACTAATATTTTATGCTCAATTTTGGTTTTGTATACACTTGTAATATATTCACATACATTCTTACCTTACAAATTTATGCAAATAGTATGAACAAGAATTTTGCTGGCAAATAAGTATTTTTTCTTATGTTATAGATGTTTTTCACTTTAGCAAATACATAATATTTTTCAGGAGTTTTTTAGACTTTGTTGTAATATTTTTCATAAACACAAATTGTAAACTTTTTATATTAAAAATTGTTTTTTTTTTGACATAACTGTAAAATTTTTATAATTATGAAAACAAAGTATAATATATGAACTTTAGCTAAAACCATAGTGTAACAGACGTTTTCTCAAGTATTACGATACGATGTTTGCACTAACTAATACTCTTTTGATGTTTCTCATTGCTTTATTATGTTTACCTAAAGCTTAGACTTACAACTTACAATCTGTTATGCTAATTAAACACTACTTCGTAGCTCTATATTTTCTGATGTGCCGACTGTTCAAATTCGTTTACTTTATAACAGTATTAACTTCAGCTTAGAGGTACAACCAGTCTTAGTTACGTCAACTTTGTTGTGAAACAGCTACAATTATAAACATTTAAATGTGCAGTAGAACAATCTGATTTTTAAAATAATTAGAAGCAGTCACGACCTATGGTACTTTGGTAGAAGTGCGATTTTTTTTATGTCAAAAAACTCTTCTTAGCTTGAAACTTTTGTTTTGAGCTAATTTAAAAACTTTTTGTAGGTATTACAATTAAATTTAATTGTTACAAGAATACCTTTTAATCAAAAAAGTAAAAACGAAACTATTATACAAAGAATATTACTAGCTTTCTGAATATTACAATTATTTTTTATCAAAGTAATATTCTTTTTTTAATTAACAGTTAAAAATTTTAGTTTTGCTAGTTGTACTTTTTATGAAAACATGAATTTAGTAAATCGTAAATTTAGTGTCACTTAAACAGACTTCATGTTTTCACAAAAACTTGGTGTATAATATATCTTCTTAATTCATAAAATTTCGGTATTTTCAACAGTAAGTTAACTTTTTTAATAGCTTTTATTTGTTTTAAACTATCTAATCAACAGTTGAAACATTTAGTTGTGCTATTTCTCAATTTTAAGAGTTTAGTAGATGTAAGTGGAAACAAAACTTATTTTTAACTATAAAAATATTAAAAAAACTAAAGTTTTACTTGTCTTTACTTTAAAGAATAAGAAATTGCTTAAAAGTGTACAAAATTTATAAACTTTCTAAGCTAAATTAATCTAAGTATTTTACAGTGAGGCTCACACTTAAAAGTAAGTATGCACTGTCATCATGTTTGTTACTTTTTTTTTACTTGTTTATACTTATAGAAAATACTGTTGTTTTATCTTGATCGTTTTTTTATATAAAGTTTATATTTTTTCCTGTATAACTTCAATGTATATAAACTTAGTAAAAAGGAGCAGTATTTTTTCTCAGCTTCTTCTGTATTGAATTGCTGATGAAATTTTGCACTGTTTTTTATTTTCAGAACGACTATTGATCCACAAATGTCCCTCTTTACGATTATTTCGTTTGAAAAACAAACGCCGTTTAAAAAAAATGTTAGCAGGGAAATTAAGAGCTTAAAATAATTAAAATTATCACATTTATAAATTTTTCATTTTCTTTCCTTATTTTGTTTTAGAAGGAGCAATACTCTGGTGTCTCTCTATACGGGCGCCCCTGGTTAGAAGCGAAAAGTTTACTAGTGTTTCAAAATGACTTCTGAAAAGTTCGATTACTTTCGAAAATTCACGATTGTTGAAAAAACACGAGGGGAAGTTGGCAGTGGTACTTTTTACGCCATTTTGGGGATCTGTTACGTCACAGTGGTAGTACGTTAATGCGGTGAAAGGCGCTGCAAAGCAAACACAAACGTGTTATTTGCATGTTTGGATTTCAAAATTTCGCACTACAGGATAACATTGGATTTTAAAAGCTGACTTTCGGGTCTTTTCTCTACTAATTACAAGTAACTTTTATTTATGTGTATAGTTTATTTAACGACAAAAAAAATACGCTCAAAGTATTTGGTCCTAGGACCTGGTGCACGAAAAAACCTTTCGGTTATCGAGTCGCACATCACGGATACCATTTAAGGTCTTCTCCAGAACAATTTTATTGTTTTTAGTTAATTAAATTCATTAAAACATTGTTCTAAAAACAGCTTAAAATGTTTCTTTGCAGATATATTAAAGAGTATAAACTTATAATAAAAAATCTAACGGTTAAATTTCTTTTAATCGTATTCAAGTTTGTTTTAACTTAAAAAATAATTGAAAATAAAAACTTTATTTAAAGTTTTATTATTATTTCTTTTAGATTATTTTACATTAATTTAAGTAAATAGTATTTAGAAACAATTAAGCACAAAAATTATACTTTATTATTAGTTTAATTCCTTTAAATGTTTATATAAAACTTAATCTAAATAACTACTTTCTTTTTTTTTTTTTGAAATATCTTAATGGGTAATTAATCTTCAAGTAAATTCTACTAGGTTGTGATTTTATTGTACATGTACTCATGCGTTAGCTATTTGGCAGTAACAAACCTCTTTTCTAAGAACGACGTTTCAAAAAGAGAAACCAATTTTTAAGATGGTACCACTAACTGCACTTTGCACTCCCAACTGCACAATCTTGTTTGTATGGGAAGTGATAATGTTCAACATGAGTCGTATATAGAACTAATGAGTTTAAGTCAAAGTACATCTTAAATCGTCTTTTATTTTAGACT
The DNA here is from genome assembly GCF_965202585.1 of Thalia democratica. NCBI lineage: Eukaryota > Metazoa > Chordata > Thaliacea > Salpida > Salpidae > Thalia > Thalia democratica. The sequence continues at coordinate 76,422 of NW_028139366.1, read as the reverse complement.
TTAATAAAACATACTCTTTGTAATGTTTTTTTACAAAATTTCTACTTATCTTCGCAAAAAAAGCGAAAATCAGCAAAAATAGATGACTGTAAAGACTCTTTTTTCATTAATTTAAGTATAACTTAAACTTATTTAGAACAATGAAAAGTTATTTAACTTGATATTACTTTTTATACAGCTTTTTTTATGATCGCTTTGCTCTTTGACAAAAAAATATTTTAGTTGTGTATTTCTTGTATGCAATGATTGATCACTCCTTTATGTTCGTTGTACTTTTACTCAAAATTCGGGTGTTTCCGTTAATCATTTACAACGCTGTCTTTTAACAAACAACAACAATAGCAATAGGACATTTAAGTGTTGCTGTGTAATTTATATGTAATTCATTTTAACATAGAAACTTATTTTACAACAACGCGACAAGTAGTACGTAATTAATCTAAAACTAACGATGTTCTCTAACCAGGGTTTACTAAAGTGAGCGATATCACTCACTTACTTTAGGGCGATTTTGGCAACCAGGGGGCAATAACTAGTAAAGGAACAAAAAATTAATGTGTATTTAACTAGTAAAGGGGCAATATCCAATAAGGGAGAAAGTTTTTTTTTAATCCAAAGGTGAAATTATGTAAATATCTAAGAAAACCCTGCACTATTATAAATTAATACTACTAACATTTCATAAAGTAAATACTAATACATACTAGTTAATATCTGTGCCAGGGTAAGCAAGTGTTTTTAAATTTTTATAAACAGCCTGATTTCTTCTCGGCTGCGACATCGAGTGAATAAATCAATCAGACTGTTTTTATGTTGACAACGATTTGCTTTTTATAATTATTGTCTTTTTTTAGTGACTACTTTACTTTAAAAATTTTGAATAGAAGATTAAGTTTTTTTTTCACTATGAAAGAATTCTATATACTTATTTTAAATATATTGATTAAAAATATATACTACTGTATCTAATTAGTATTGAAAAAATAAGATAAAAATTTCAAATCATAAAAAACAAAGATAATGCAAACTTTTTACAAATATTGTGAAGCATTTAATTTTGAAACTACATTCAGGGTTTTGTTTTTCTTTTTAAGATTCTTACAAATTTTTGGGTGTCTACTTTTGGACCGGCTAACAAAGTTTTAGAACTAGTGTAAGTGTAAGATTATTCTATTAATAACTTCTTTTTTTAATAGATACTTACTATTCTTCTAGACAACTTTAAAGTTAAAATGACTGTTTTATATATCTTTTTTAAACTTACTGTTTTCTTGTGAATTCATTAAATTAGTAAAAGTATTTTAAAAAAATTTGAAAATTTCAAACTTATCTAGTCAAACCAATTTGATTTCCAAATAAGTAAATTTTTGTCATCTAAATTTAAGTAAAGCATATTTTGATCAGTGAACGATTAAAAATATAAGACTAACTATAAGTTTTACTTAACTCTCTGAAATTTCAAACACCTAAAAATAAATCGTTCTCTACTAACGTTTAAAAATTTGTTTATAAAATAAAATAACTGATGAATTGAGTTGTATATTTTTAAATGAAAATATACTTTTTTTTTGTAAAAAAAATGTTGTTAATTTTTATTAAGAAGTATATGAATCAGAAAAATACATTAAACGTATTCTTTATTCTACAAAGTACATATTTTAGTTATTATTATATTTTTAGTCAAGTATTAACAGTTTATTTTGTTTATACAGATGTTTTTTGTAAAACCTTATCTATAGAGGTCTACCAACGCAACTTGTAGGACTCCTCCACTTTTACGCGCAGTCTAAAACTAAGTACAGTAAATAGTGTAACTACAAACTAAAAACATTAAAAATGGATTTAAATTAGAATTTTTTTTAAATAGTATTTACAAAAAAATAAAGCATTTTTAAGTTCATTAAAACCGATAAGTATTAGGTTTTACTTATTGTAATCATAGTGTCTAACAAAAAAATACCACTACAAATAATTTAACTAATAAATATACAATAGGTCGTTGGAACGTTCATCTGACTTTTTTTGCACGACAAAACATACATCATTTTAAATTATCTAAGTACTTTTGTAACTTACAGTTTATTTTTCATTTAAAAAAAGTTACTGAAAAATACCTATTTAAATAAAAAGTTTTGAAACAACAAATGTTAATAGTGTAACTAAGTAGAGCTTAAGAAAAGAATAAATTCAAAAAAAATTTAAACCATAACAAAAATAATTTTTAAATAGTTTTCAGGACAGCCTTATAAAAGTAAGTTTTAGTTTATTCTTAGTTTTAGTACTTAAAAAAAACTAAACTTTGTTAGAAAAATAGTTATAATGCCGTAAAGATTAAAAAAATTGACTATTATGCTTTGTAAAAAGTAATCAAACTTAAGCCAATATAAATTAGGCTCTTGTTAACAAAAACTAGAAATATAATGTTGTGACAGTAATTAAAAAATTTTTGTATTGTCTCCTAAACAAATACATATGCATAAAGAAGTTATATAAATTTTAATAAACAACACGAAATTGTGACAAAATTACCAGGTAATTTGAATAATAGTTAAAAACATGCTTTAATGCTTTTTATATTAATCTTTTGATCTAAGCCACCCCTCTTACTATGTTCCCTCACAATAAACTAAAAAAATCGATTTTTTTTCTTTTAGTATAACGTAGAACATGTCAGAACTTATTAAGTTAAAAAAATACATAAGTTTTAAATGTTAGTAGTATAAAGCATCACAAAAATATCTGAATACTAAAATATTTCTGTTTAAAGAATAAAAAAAATCTTTAGTAATTTGCTTAACATTTATTGAGAGCTGAAAAGATTAGTACAATTTTTTTTTACATGTTCCTAAGTAACACTATTCTCAAATAGATAAAAATAAATTATAACATTACTAATACAAAATAACTTAAAGATACTAAAAAAGTGGTTGAAAATTCAAGTAAACATCCAAAATCAAGTGAGGAAAGCAGTAGTCACAGCTGTTTGAAATTTAAGTATTAGATAAATTTTCTGTTATGAGTATGTACTTAATTAAACCTATTGAACTTTTTTACAACTGCGAAAATTGACTTTCTAAATAATATATATAAAGTTAACTTTAAATTGAAATTTAAATTTTAGCGTAATTTTTTTATATTTAAATCCTTGTTAAAGTTTTTTTTTACAATAAATTTTCTAATTATACAATTGTAGAATAAAACTACTTCGGATTTTCAAATACTAAAAACAACTATTAATGACGACCAGGGACGTAGCTAGCTCAAAAAAGTTACGAATCTGCAAAAACTAAAGCATCTGAAATAACACGTCCTAGCGGGAACACAGCAATTTAAACTACCTCTAATATTATTAAATGTAATCTAAAAATATGCAGTTATGTTAATATATCAAAAATGGAATGTTGAAGTACGAGTGTCACCCCATATGACTCTTTATGTCATGGCACTTGTGTAAACCCAGAAAACATTCATTAAAAATAAGTATAAAAAATCACAATTAAAATCAAAAACATTAATATTGTATTCATTCAAACATTTAACGTATAAAATCAAACATTTAACGTAGTCAATAATAACAACAAGTTATGCAAATTTTTGTAACATAAATTTGTATGATTTTGATTTTTGAAGCTACAGCTTCCATTAGATTCAATTTTGCATTGTAGCTTTTTGACAAAACAAAGCTTTAACGCGCTAAATGTTACAATTTGGATGTATTTAATTCGTTTAATATTTTTACGACACTAAAAATGCTAAAGAGTACATAAATGTCAAAATTATCTCTCAGGAGTGCATAACGAAGCATAGTTACCAACAATACCTTTATGTACATATTGAAATTTGGCTTAAACTATATAGAATTGTATTTAACTATTAACCTTGATATAGTATATTTATGGTATTTCTGTAAAAAAAAATTTTTGTATTTTGATGCATTTTTTTTTTCTCATTTTTCTCAAAGGTTTGGATATTTCAAAAGAATAACAGCTTTTAAGGAGTAATTTACTAAATCTAATACGAAAAAAATTAATCAAAGGACTTAAATGCTATTTAAAAAACAGGAATATATTTCCTTAAAATAAAGTTTATATTAGGAATGCTTTTTTTTATTGTTATAAAGTCAAACGTTTTTATTTTATAAATTATGTACATATTTATTTTGTTATTTAATTGTATCCAACAACAATTGAAAAGTATGAAAAGGATCTGAACTTATGAAAAAAAACATCAGAAAAGCTTATAGATTGCCACTTACAGAAACCAAATAAAGATCGCTATTATATTGTAATTATGCAATTATATTTCATATTTCTGCAACACTTTTTGGTGTACTTTTATTATTTGCTTAAGTTATTTTTTTTTGTTGTTTTAACTAACTAGATAAATTTTTGAAAACCTTTCATATTTCTGCAACACTTTTTGGTGTACTTTTATTATTTGCTTAAGTTTTTTTTTTTTGTTGTTTTAACTAACTAGATAAATTTTTGAAAACCTTATGCTTTTTTAGTCCTGATGTAAGAACACATATAAGTTTATTAGTTTTCTATATGATAATGTACTATATAGATTTACGGTTAAATATTACTTACTTAGTAAATAAACCCTTTAAACATAATATAACTTCAGAATAGATTCATGGTGTAGCGTAAAAAATAATTGATAAAAAATTTATTAGTTTTAGAATGAACAAATAAAAAATATATGATAACGTAAACAATAACAAACTTTTTTTTTAATAATAAATTTATATAAAACTTACGAGAAAAGTGTAAAAACTTTATAACTACTAGCTTTAATTTAACAAAAAAAAAATGAAAAATTCAGATTTTTTTTTGAAAAGTTTTTTAAACACTAACTCATATACAAAATTTTTTTATAATATTTATGTAAAACAAACATATATATGTCATTGTAAGCTTTTTTCTAAAATTATAGAAATTTGTTGTAATTTTTGTTGTGTTTAAATAAAAAGCTTTTAATTTTCAATACTATTTTTCAAGTTTGTTTATTAATTACATAAACTCTTTTTTACATTAAGTATTTTTAGCGCACTTTAAAAAAAGTACTTTAAGATGAAAAAGCATTTGTTAAATACTAGAGACTTAACAACTGTTTAACTTAATAAAATCAATAGTATAATGCAAAATATTAATCTTTGTTTTATTATTAGTTAAAAAAGAACTAAGTTTTTTTTTCTTCAGTCAAACATGCTACATACTTCAAAGTTGTCAAACAAGTTTTAAATTAATTCAACAAATTAACAGTAAGCTCGGAACTTTTCAAAACTTATTTTTATTAAAACCTTTTTTTAGCTTTACAATACATAAAAAGAACATCATGAAAAACACATTATATATATGTTTGTAATAGATACAGAAAAGTTTGACCAGAGTTTGTTTAAATTTTTAAACTAATTCTTAAACAGAGTTTTCCATTGTGTTGTACCTCAATCAAACAAAACTCTGTTTCTGTTCCGCTTCGCCTCCACCTCCCACGAGCTGTACTCCCTCTTCAGCGTGTGCACGTTCTCATCCTCTTCCCCGCTGTGGTACTCCTGATCGTCCGCTTGGTGTCGCACGTGATAAGGAGTTCTGGTGAACGGTTTTTCGTCGGGGCGCGGGGGCAACGGTCTCAGGTACATGGAGTTGCGGAAGGTTCGGTGGAAGCCCGTTTCCTCCCGCTCACTGTACTCCGGTGGTTTGCAACCTGAAGTTTTGTGCTTTATGTTTCAGTAAACAATATTCAACGAGTTTTGGTAAAAATTACTTTTAGCTGTTTGTATATAAAGTCAATGAATACGTATGGACAAATTACTTATTAATTTTAAACTAGAAACCACCGCATGAGGTCGACTACTTTATAAAGCCGTTTTGTACAGTAATTTAATTACGAAAATAAATTACAAGCTAGCTTAATATCTAAAACAAAGTGACAGATTATAGAAAATTAATTGTTGCTACAAAGTACGTACTGTTGTTCCAGTTTTGGTACGTGTCATGCTGATGAAAGCTTCTAGAGCGGTCTTCCATGAAAGCAGGATCTAATCCTGGCAGGTCGAACATCTTGTGTGCACCCTAACATGGTTAATTACTTTGCTTGTAAGTAACCGTTAGGTAAAATAAAGTTTGTTACTGTTTTAAACTTATTGTTATTAGTTTAGTTTCTTTTTCTTTTAAACTAGTTTCTATTCAGACAACTTTCAAAATTAAAATGAAAACTTTACTTTTTGTTTAGACTAAGCACATTTTTTACTACAACAAAGTTTACCTTTGGTCGATCATTTTCTAATTCTTTTTCAATTTTTTCGTTTTTTAGGTCTTTATTCAAGCGATAGAAATAGCACCTGTTGAAATAAGTTAACTACTTATCAGCAGAAAACTTTAGTTTATCGTCTTATAGTTTTTATTTAATTTACTACTTTTTGATAAGGCAGGCCATGGAGATAATAAAAATGCAAGCGACGACGGATGAAGCGATTATTATGAGCTGGGTTGTCGTCAGTCCTTCTTCCTTTTCCTTCTCCGGCTCAAACTCGACTATTGGCAGCTGAATTCCTGTTAATTGTTCTTTTAATTATAATAGACCATTTATAGGTACGAAAGCGTTTTTCTTTATTTTTAGGAGACAAATAAATCTGTTTAAAAATCTTTAAACTAAAAGGTAAAACTAATTAAAACTTGTTCTCCACGGATCATGGAAGTAGTAGGAATCGTCAGTATCTGAGCTTGTGTCATCCGCTACCACGTCATCGCTTTCTTCTTCAGTTGAAATGTCTTCTTTCTTCAAGTTCTTCAATGCATTGTTGAAGTCAAACTTGGCTGGCGTCACAGGTTTTGACTTTTGTGTTGGTCTGCAAATTAGATTTTATCTTTAAGGACTTATTATAATCTTGTAATTCTTTTTTTTCTGATTAATTTTTTTTCTATGCCTCAAGTACAAAAGTTAAATTATTAATTAATTTTTTACCTACTAGCTAACACAAACAAGTCAACATACTCAGGACTTTCTTCAGTTCCGTCGTCTTCGTAATAATCCATCGACCAACCTCCGTGATTTTCGTAGTTTTTTGATTCCTCTCTGTTGCCAAAAATTTAGCTTTATAACTTTTTATACTTTAAAGATCGTATAAACGCTGTTTCAAATACCAAAGTTTTGTTTTTTAGTACTCATTACCAGGGGCGTCGCGTGGGGTGGAACGCTCGAGCTGTAGTTCAACCTTTGATGTTAGAGTTTAAGCCTTTAAACAAACTGCTTTAATTGGGCCCCTGCTTCTGCTGTACAACCCCAATCTATGGCTAAGTAACTTTATTTTAAATCTAAGGAATTGAGCTTTAAAATGATATAACTTTTTTTTATTATTTTAAAGACTAAGAAAGTTATAATATCATGAAGTTCTACACAAAATACAGCAAAATGTGTACATGAACGTCGTTAATTTCTCTGCTAAATTAGTTTTTTTTTAATTGTTATGTTTGATGTTCAAAATGTTAGTAAAATTGGAGCTGCAAGCTCAATCTGTGTCAGCTGCATCTTAAATGTTTACAAGTTTTCAATACAAAAAAATGTTGAAAAGCTGAATTTTGATGCTGCATGATCTTGCAGCACCAAGTGAATTAAATCACGATCGTTGTTGAAAAATTACTACAACGCGTTGAACTTGAGCAGAAGAAACTCGAGGAAGGAATACTCGAGCAGGGAAAACTCATGCAGGGAAAACTCGTGCAAGGAAAAACTTGAGCAGGAAAAACTCGAGCAGGGGAAACTTAAGCAGAAAACTCGAGCAGGGAAAACTCTTGCAAGGAAAATCTTGAGCAGGAAAAACTAAGCAGGTAAAACTTAAGCAGGAGCAACTCAAGCAGGAAAAACTCGAGCAGGGAAAACTTTAGCAAAGAAAACTCGAGCAGTAGCAATTCAAGCAGGTGCAACTCGAGTAGGAACAATTTAAGCAGAGAAAACTCGAGCAGGAAAAACTCGAGCAGAGAAAACCCGAGCGAGCAGAAGCAGCTTGCATGATTTTTTGTTTTTAATTTCTAGTTAGATTAGTCAAAAATTGAGATAGTAAGCTTATAACTGTGTAAATACAAAACTTACATGGAAATAAATAAAAATATAAGTAGTTATATTGTGTAAGAAACGGTGATGATATACAAAGGTGTGAGATAAGTGTTTTATATTTTAAATAAATCTTTTTTTTTTATAAAAAAATATGTTCAATTATTTTTTCTGAAAATTTGCTAGTTCTTTATACTACCTTTTTGATTCTAATATAAACGTTTCAAACTAGGAGACTTTTTTATTTGTCAATCTGCAGCACGCCCTAACAAAAAGACCACGCGATGCCACTGCTCATTACTACAAAACATGCAAATTGATAAAACATTTGTATTACAAGACTTTAATCTAAAAGAGGAAGCAATTACGTTAGTATTTATTTAAAAATTGTAGAAGCTAACAACTTCTAAAAAGTACAAAAAAGTTCAATATTTGTTACAAACTTTTCTTCATCGCTGTAAACACTGTCTCCTGCCATCGAGTCGGACATGTAAACGAGCTTCAGGTTTTTGGGAAACGTCGGAGTTGGAATTTTCTGCTTCACTCCCGCCTTCGCTCTCAAGTCGTTGATGTTCACCCTCCCCGTCAGCTTCCCTTTCGTTGTCTTTTCCTTCTTCTCGGGAAACGTCCTCGTTGCTGTTTTCGTTAATTTTTTTTTTGTAAATATTATTTAAATGTTATTAAAACAAAACAAACACTAAATGCATTTTTTAAAATTTTTAAGGTTGGATTAAATAATTTTTGTATGTAATCGATTTTTTTAAACTTGTTACTGTATTCTTTTTTAAACTTTTTTGCTTAGTTTTGTTTCATATTTTTTTAAATTAAGTTTTAATAAAGCCAATTGCAATTAAATAATTCTTAGTTTGTAGTAAACTTATACTCTTTAGGTAATATTTTATAGTTATACGGTTTATGCTCAAATGAAACTAAAATTAGCTTTAAACTTATCTTGCGTATGACTCAATAGAAAACTCTTAAGAAGTTTAGAAATCCTCATCATAACCATAAAGTTCACATTTTTATAGCTAGTTTTGTAATTTATTTTATAAATTAAACTTTTCAGAGCTTACCAATTTTTAAAACTACTAATTATCAATTAATCTATTTACACCGCAAATTCAAAAAATAGAAATTAATCTCTATTGTAAAATCTCTACTATTATATCTCAAAAATATTAGCCTATATTATTCAAACACGATACTAATGTCTAGTTTTTAAGTTTAAACTAACATCTTCTGCCGGGAGTTTCTTTTGTCATGATTGCATAAATCAAGAATCCTCTGAACTTACCTCTGACATTGTCAGACATCAGATCTATTCTCATTCTTGAACCTTTTTTTATTTAAAAATATAATTGAAAAATTACGTTTTTTTTTTTGTTACATGGCTTTTGTTTTTTTACTTTTTAACAACATAGAAAATAGGTTTTTATTCAATAAAATAAAAATGTACTCAAAATATTTTTTGTTTAGCTTTTTAATTTAAAAACTTAACAACTTAAAAAAATTTAAGAATGAAACATATATTGTTTTTTGAATGCATTTACAATTTACAAGAAATTTTAAAACTCTTTTTTAGCCTTTACTTTATCATTTTATTTTTCATTTTTAAACTGTTTAATTAAATAGAAAATCAAAACTAAACAATTAAAAGAATTGTCTTGTTACAAATAACAAATATTTACTCATAGAAACGTAATCGTTCGGGTTTTCAGCACCACAGCTTCTGCCCTGGGATTTTCCTGCTTTCGGATCGATCAACTGAAAATAAACAAGTTTTATTTTAAAATGTTTGGAGTAAAACTATTTTGAATATTAGTCAGCTATTGTACTTAATTAAAACAAAAGTCTTTTACTAAACACAAATATATTTCAACTAATTTTTGTCAGTGTGATACAATTGTCACAAAATCAAGAAAATTTCAAGCTTGTATGGCCTTATAATTGCATCATAAATTAATTAATGAAGCAAAACACAAAAAAATGTTAAACAAACATCATTAAATGTGACATAAGAGCACTAATTAGTTAAACAACTATAATGAATAATCAAATTTCTTCTGCTTACATAATTTTGGTTTATCAATATGAATTTATTTTGCTTCAATTTTGTCCAGGTCAAAAATATTGATACAGCTTCTTAATATTTTAAAATTCGTATCATCATAATTTTTTTCACAAATATTTTTAATTAATTTTTTGATATTGAAGATCTATTCATTGCATTTGAAATTTCTATACTAATTGTATTTGGCTGATTGTTAGTATGTTCTTTTACACACTTTGAAATGTGCTCTTTAATTCCAGTTTCAAGGTGCCTAGATTTTTGACCAATCTAACTGTATGAACTATAGCATTAAAAGTTTTGCTATTTTTGCTTGATTAACTAATTTCTTACGTAATTATAAGGCTATACAAGTTTTAAATTTACTTTATTTTGTAACAATTGTATCGCACTGGTAAAATTATTTACCAAGTTTCTTATTTGCTATGTCAAGTGTTCATGAGTAAGATTTTTTGTAAGTTTACCAAGCGTAATAATACTTTGTACAACAAACATACATCTACGTATATTTGTCTGCAAGAATCCCCAAGTCTGTCCGCCACCTTCAAATCTTTAAAAGCAAGTTTCACTCGCCAGCCTATAGGTGCTTCCAATCTAAAAAATAATTGAGCTAACTTTTTTGTGTTATTTAAATCTAAAGCATTGTTTACAAAACTTCATACCTTAACCGACTGCTTATAGACTTGCAAACTTATAAATACTGGAACTTTTTACTACTTTTTTTTTAATAAAATATAACTATTATTCGCAAAACTTTAGTATTTTTGTTATAGATACTTACAGCCAAGAAGCTTGCATTTGTGTACCGACAAAAGTTGGGTACCCTGGACTTTTAACAGCCACCCAATATTTTCCCACCCTCATATCCACCATGTTTTTCCCTGAAAAAATCAAGATGCTATTTTATTAATTTTTTATTATTTTTTAACTTACAAAGCTTTTTTTATTAGGTTTTATAGAAAAAATTACTGCTAAATTTGTATAGTTTTTGTATACGAAACATTATTATCGTTTATTAAACGACAAAAAATACGATCAAAAGGTTTGGTCAAAGGACCTGGTGTACAAAAAGCCTTTCGGTTATCTAGTCATACACCAGAACAGTTTGACGTCATGCCCAGGACAACATAGTAAAATGTTAACAATATTTAACTTAGTTTAAACTTACTTTTATTCAAGTATATATATATATGTATGTAATTAAAATATTTCCGTAAATTGTAGAAATATTTACACCTTAAAGTTTTTTTAACAGAATGAATGAAAATATTGCATACCTTATTAACTTTTTGTTCTAAAATTTCCAACATGTATGTAATCGTGTTCATAAAAATATGTTTTTGTACATTATTTTTTATATATTAAGGGTGAAAAATCAATGTTTTTATTGTAGCTATCAAAATAAAAAAGCAAAAACCTTACTTACTTAAAAAGTTCTATAAAAAAACTACTTTGATTCAACGACTTTAAACTTTTATTGAATAAAGATTACAAATTGATATTAAAAACCCTCTTAACAATATTAGTTGAAAATAGAACTTATGTAATTTTTTACGTATTAAACATTATATTAACTTACTTATAGTTGTACTCAGCTACTTAATATATTAAAGTTATGTTAGCGTCGTATACTTAAGTTTAAAATTTTTAGTTTTTTCCAGGCTACAACTCAGCACTTTTATATAACAATCACGTAAATTCGAGCACTATTCGGTTAATAGAAACTTCAGAGTCAATTTAAAACTTACATCCTGGTTCTTGAACGGGGACTTCACCTGGACTGAGTTTTATTGGCGGTATAATTTTATTTGGTGTTTTTCTTTTCTGACCAGTAACTGAAATTTTTAATGTGAAAAGAAAACAATGTTTAAAACTTAATAGTTTTACTGTTTTTACAGCTCAATAGTTCAGTTGAAAAAAAATATTGTAAATAGCTTTTTGATCAAGTTTTAAACATTTTTAGACTTTAATCGTTCTTTATTACCAAAACAGTACTAAAAAAGGTATAAGCTTTTTTTAAATACTAAACAAAAATCTTAAAAAAAAATCTTTTAATATGTTCTGAGGTAAGTAAAAAAAAAACACTTATACTTTAATAACTACTTGCATTTTTAATAACACTATCTATAAAAAATTTTGAGACATATTTAATTTTTTAACTACAGTAGAACAAAAGCAAAACAAATGATTAAAACAGTTTTAAAAAGGCAACAAAAACTATGCACAAGTTAACTTTTGTATATTTTATTTTAAAGTAACAGTATTTAAAGATTAAAACATGTTTTTAAAGTATACAAACAAAACTGAATGCAAGTTTAATTTGATGAATAGTTAAAACTCAACCCTTCATTTACTTTAACAAGAAAAATATATGATGTCTTAAGCATAAAATTTGTTACTAAGTTCAGTTTTTTCGGTATTTTAATATGTATAAGTAAATTAAGTTGGTAAAATGAGTTTTAGGGTAAAGTTTACATCAGTCAAGTTTTTTAACATTTTTTTATTTATTTGTTAACAGTTTTATTACATTACTAGTTTTAATATAGAAAAAATACCTTTAATTTGGTTATACTTTTTAAAATATTACAATTTAATCAATACGTCTAACTCAAAATTAAGCTTATACTTATCGTTACTTCTCATAAATATTCTTATTCATTATTTTTTTATGTACTTAGTTTTAAAAAAAAGCCAATGATATTTTGTTAAAAATTAAGCGCACTCTCTTAAAAGAACAAACTTATTTAACAACAAACCTGCATAGAAACATACAATAAAAACGAAAGTTATTAATCTCATCTCATTCCAAATTTTAATAAAAACTATTTACTTCAAAACAGCAGAACAAAATGACAGAAAAATCTAAAAGTGTATGTTTAAGTGAGCCCTCAGGCAACATTTTGAAATAAAGAGAATAATTTTTTTTATGAGTAAATTTTAAAAATAAGTATGAAAGCTTTACTTTAGTTTTTCTATTGTGTGAAGCTCATTGCCATTATTCTAAACATTTTTTTTTAATGTATTTAAAATCAACTCTTAATTGTAAAATTGAAAAGTTCTTTGATTGTTTCATCTTTTCATCCTAATAAAGTTGTCAATTTGATAGAAAATTACTTAAATGTTTATCTTACTTTACTTGTGAAACAACCACTAGTTATTTACATATTTAAAAAAAATTATTTATACTGTTAGTTTATGGCTGGTACTTATTTAAATCTTTAATCTTAACTCACTTGATATATTTGATGAAGCTAAGCTGGTTTCATAACAACATAAAAAAATCTATAGTTTTTGTATAAGTTAAACTACAATTTTTTTTATAGTTGTATAAACATTTTTTTGATAGAATTAAATGTTTAAGACACAGATTAAGTATTAACAAATTATTTAAAAACTTTTAACTTTAATTTTTAAAGCTTTTATAGAAACATGACATAACTATAGATGCATATAGTTTTTTAGACTATAAATTTTTTACTTTGAAATTATTTAAAGTAAACTTAAATGACACACACAAAAAACACCTATTACACAATCTACAAGACTTTAGCAAAATTTCTATTGTTTCGAACTTAATTCTACAACGTTGTTTCAACACAGCGCACTGAGCAATTTTTTAAGTAACAAAAGTACAAATACATTTTCTTGAATTGTACTTATAACAAAAACGCAAGAATTAAAAAAAATTATATGCATACTAGTTATGATTGTTTATTACAACAGTTACCAACTCAAAAAACTCTGTAAAAGAAAATAAATTTAGTTTACAAAATTGTAGTGCTGACTTATGTAGACTGTCGAGTTTTTCATTCAAATGACATTTATATATCTTAGACTTTTTATAGATTTCAAATGTTTACCAGAATAACATAAAAAATTGATTACACTGACTTAATTACAAACAGTTTTTTAAATCGACTGTCATGGTCTCCTAAGGACAAGCATCGGTTTAAAAAGTGAAGGATGATATTCTTTATTAGTTCTAAAATTGTCATAATAGCTGTACTATTAATAATAACACTAATTAAATTTTAAATAAAATTGTTAAATTATTTATCTCTAAAAGTTGTTATAATTTATACATTTAAAATGCTTACTACTTCTATAGGTGTAAAACTAAAAACTGAAGACAATTTTGAGGAAAATAGTAGTACAAAATTTAGTTGAAACATTTTTTTAGGTATTAAAACTTTTTTCTGACATCTTATCGAAAAGTCCTGGTAAAAATTGACTTATAAAATATCGAAATTTACGTACAACATATTTCGAACTTTAATATATAAACAAACTATATAACAAAATCAGAATTTGATATTTAAACTAAACTTAAGTTCTTTATAACTGTGATTTTATATAAACTCAAAACGTGGTAAAATGTACACTATCAAAAAATATATAAGTGATTTTTTGAACTTAACTAGTTTTGTTACATAATTGAAACTTACAGTCATGCGTAGAACAGTAGAACAGTCGTTTACGCCAACATACAGTGAATTTTACTTACAAACAATTAACAATAATAACAAAAAGATGCGGTTTATTAGGTTTTTCAAACTTGTGCATTGTTTACCAACGTGTTACTCTGTTAAGATTAATGTCTTCAATCAAAAGTCAATGGGAAATTTAGCGCACCAGCTCAACTACTTAGCAACCATTTTAATTGTAACACAGCTAATTCTTTTCCAAAAAATTTGGTCACAATGAACAAACAGAAGTTTAAACAATTGGCCAAAAAAAAAAAATTCGAATAATAACAGCAAGCAGCTAGCTTCCGGAGTCGATTGTTAGCTGTTTGTTTCTCGAGCACAAAAGCAGTTTGAAACACAAAAAGCAAAAAAGCAAGCGTCACTTCCGTTACGAATGCTACTGTGTACTGTGTAAGGGTTAACTCTGAAAAAATTAAAACGATTAAATCATTGCAAAGCTTGTTGCCAGCAGCTGAAATTTGAGTTTTTTTCGAGCTAAAAATCTGTTTGGAATCTTGATCGTTTAAAGTCTGAAGGTCAGTGATTTATTATTTGTTCTGTTTTATTACTTGCTTTCGTGACTAATATTTTGTTATATTCAAAGTAAACGATGTTTAATGTTATCTGAATCAGTTATTTATATGATTCATGTAATATTGAAATCATTTGTTTTAGTGATTAAATGCATGTTTTTTAGGTTATAAAGATTATTCCGTTCGTAGAAATCATTTCAAAATACAAAATTTCGAAATGAGTTGTCAAACTAAAAAAATTAATTTAAATCCATTAGAATTTTAAATGTATGGTCCTTTTAATTTTCAAACTATAAAAACAATTTCTTTGTAACCAGTTTTCAAAGTTTTTATAAACTATCTATTTTTATTTTAAAAAGCTTAAGGATATTAAGGATCGATCACTAAATTAATTTCTAAAAATTAACTAGGAACCTTAAGAATTTTACGTTCGTTCAATAGTATTTGACTTATTTCAATTTTTCTTATATATACTTTAAAAGTTTAAAAGGTCTATAAAATAAAAGAGGTGTTCTTAAAATGCCATTAATGTTACATTTTTTTTCGTAAAATCTAAAGAGTACTTATCTATTTCATATCAACAAAGTTTAGTTTTGTTTTTTATAATCTTGTTTTACTAAGTTTTTTGTTAGCTTAAACGTTTGCGATTCGAAATATCTTTATATAACTAAAATAATATTTTCTAAAGTTCTTAACCGCAAAATTAATAAAATACTGTAATATACCTAAAATTAATAAACAAATACTAAGTTTTATCTCCGTTTTATATTTAAAAACTGGTAAGACAAGTCACGGAAAAATATTAAAAGCTCGAGCCATACCGTCTGTGCGTCCTTGAACCGTTCAACAAAATTTTCAGATGAACTTTGAAGCCACTGGTGAAAGTTACCACCACACGAGCCACCTCATTCCCCACATCGCCACGAACGTCGACGACTGTGACGTCATAATGCCGGACGAAAGCTCGGAGGTTTACATGATACCGCACTACGACGCCGTTCAGCTACCCTACCGTGAGTAAGCTGAGTAAAATTTGTGAAGTTTTGAAAAATATATTTTAATAAATTTTAACTTAGTTTTTTTAATAGATTTAAAACTTAAACTTTCCATAAAATGTCAGCAAGTTTTTTTTCCGCTTGAAAACTATAGAACAACTACTTGTAAACAAATGAGTTGTTTTTAAGAAAAAATATGTCTTCTATTTTTTAGAGCTTTAATAAAATGTTTATAATGTAAAAGTATCTGTTACATAAAAAATTAACACCCCTATAAAGTTGTTAAGTACACACAGCTTGTTTAGGAGAACTTTTATTTTTGCTACGTAAACCTTTTTGCTAAGCCTCCGCATCATAACCTAGTGTTAGAATTTTATACTACCTAAACTAGCCTTTTTTCACTATTTGTTCTTTTATGGAAGGTAATTACCAAATTAACCCCCAATAAAAAAAACCACTAGGGTTGGGGAAAAATCTAGATTTTTTGAACTTTCAACTTATTATTTTATTAGATATACAAAAAAAATAAGAGTTTATTTGATTTGAAAATAATTACAGTTAGATGACTACTTATAAATTAAAAACAAAATCTATAAACATTAATTTGCAAAACTTGTAATCAATAAAACTTACCCCTAAAGCAAAGAAGTTCACCCAAGGTTAAGAATCGCTGATCTAAACTAACATCAAATACGGAAGAAAATAATAAAACATTTGTTGTTCTATAGGTTTTTGCTAAAAAATCTTTATTGTAAAATACAGTGTTACAAAATAAAATTCATTTTATTTATGGTTAAAAGCTAATAACTACTATGAAAAAAAATTAGCTTTGAATGCTTATTTATAGTGTTATAAAAAAATTTAAGAAATAAAAAGTAAAGCTAATATATCAAAAATATTACCATAAAGTAGTGAAAATACAAAAAAAAAGTAAGCGAAAAATAAAATAAGTTAACTAACTAAAGAAGTATCACAACTAAACTTATTTTCTCTACAAACTTGAAGTTTTAAAATATTTTTATATGTGTTTGATTTTTGCGGTACAGTTTTGCTTTTCACAGGTTTGGTTGTTTTTTCATTTGAGATGTTTTATTTAATTTTATTTTAAAATTGTTGCTATATAAGTACTGGTTTAATAATTTGATTGCAATATTCTTTTACTATGGTGTGACAAATGAGTTAAAAAAAATATTTTATTGGTAAGCATGCTAACAAAGTTTAATTGACTTAAAGTATGACAATACTTTTATATAAACTTTGTAAAAAGATTATGAAACTAATAATTAATATGGTCCACGATGCGAAGTTTTTTAAATCAAATAGCACTGGTAAAAATTGATATCTTTTAATAGGACAAAAATAGCTTTTACTAAGAATAAATACGCACTTTATTTGTTAAACTAGATAAACTTTAGAAAAAATATATAAATGCAAACTGTGATTTTGTACTATGAACAGATATTTGATGCTTTTTTAAAGAGTAAGCAAAACTAAGTATTACAATTCTCTAAACAAATGATCACTTACTTTCTTAAGTTTCTAAATAGACAAGCTCTAAATTTTTATTATTTTTTTAAAACATAATATGTATTTAACTAAAGAAATACTGAACTAAACTTAGCATATAATGGAAAATAGTTTTTATTTAGAATATCCAAAGCAGTATTAAGTTACATTTTAAAATTTACATACACGGAAAACCTGCACAAGCAAAACTTAACCCTAATGATAAATTCGATCTCTTCGCGAAAAAACACTGGTTTGTATACAACTTTGTGCAATTGCTATCAATTTTGCAATTAGTGTATGGTATAAGCTTACAAGTTAAATTGCTTCGTTTGCATGCTTTGCTATCAACAAATATTTCGAAACTGCACGAAATGGTATATTTGAAATATCTAAAAGCAACTATAAAAAATCAATTACTTAAATTTTAATACACTCTGACTAGTAGGAAATAAGTCTAAAAATATATGAAAATTATTAAACATTACAGATTACTTAAATAATTTATTTTATTTATTACTAAACCGTTGTTTGTCAAAAATTATCTGTATAATATTATAAAATCCATAAGGTGTATAGATGTCTAAAGTTATAAATTTTAGTTTGTTTTCTGAACAAAGTAGCTTGATGCAATGTAAACTTTTAAGAACTTAAAAACTAAAATAAAAATCAGAAAACTCCAGATTAACAAAATACTATATCAAACAATAAAGTAAGTATATTACTTTAATAATACACTCTATTTATTTTAAACGAAAAATTAAACTAAATATAGTAGTTGCACATTTTTTGCTTGTGCTTTTATATTTTTTATCATTAAATTCTAAAATATTATCATAAAAATGTAAAAAGATCCTACTTTCTTTATATTCTTTCCAAACCAGTATTACAGAAACACTTTGTAAATATCGTTTAATTAAAACATTATCTTAAGACAGATAAAAAAAATTTGTATGATAAAAATAACTAAGCTACATAAGGAGATACCATAAAAAAATGTTTACTTTAGTAACTTAATTATTTTTGTCTACTACTTTGCAGTTGACAAAAGAGAAAACACTTTAAAATAATATACTTATGTTACGTTTTACAAACATTAGATTAACACGAATTACGTAAAATACACACTAATAACTATTTGATGTAAAGAAAGTTTAATTTTAAATTAAATTATATATAAAAAAATTTAACATTAAAAAAATCAATAAAAAAGGAAATATAAATTCTATTGATAGTCTATGATGTATGCTAATGTAAAATTGTTTAAGTTTAGTATTACAATAATTAAAATAAGTTTTAATTTCAGTTATCTTACTATATAAACGATATCTGCTGAATAATGTTTGAAAAGGCATTTTCTACCAACCTTTATCACTTGACGTAAAAGAACTATTTTAACTTTTAAAAAATTTAATTATCGTAATTGGCGTTATGTAATACTCGAGTTACTTCTGTGTTTTTTTAATTATACTTGAACATTTTCATCTTCAAAGCACTTTAACTTCAAAAATACTTCTGTTTTCACTTGATACTCTGTATAAATTTTAATTTGAATAAAACAAGGCATATGCTTTAAATGTATAACTAACTAAGTAAACAAAAATAAAATTGTTATTGCTTGAGTTTTAAGCTTATGTAAACAACACAAAATTTTGGTAACTTTAACAAACAAAAAACAATTTTACGTTTCTATTTTTACAAAACCCCTAATACAATTGATTTATTACTGTACAACTGATATTTAGTGTTATTAAGAAAACATTTAAGTTCCTACGCTTTCTATAAATACTTTGCGTGAAGCGTAGGAAATGCTAAAATTAAATGTGACAATTTTCATAAGCACTGGCATTCAATTAAAAACTCAACTATTTATCATTTAAAGCTCATTTAATTGACGTAAAAATTACTATTAAAAACGCACGTTGCGAAGGTGTTTAAAATTACAAACCACAGCTTGAATATAGTAACTTAAAGCGTATTTTGTTCTTCTTAATTATGCGGATTTGCTATTTCAATCACACAAAAAACCAGTTGCAGTTCTTCAAAAAACGCAAAGGTCAAGAAAGTGCTATTTCAAGTTAAAATAAACATAGGGAAGTTGAACTTCTTTTTTCTGATTTCATAAAACTTGTATATAAAGAACAAACATTAACTTTTTAACAAGTTTTTTTAAAGCAAGTAAAAGTTTTAAAGAAACTACAGTTTATTTCAATTTTTTATTTTGTTTTGGAGTTTGTTGATTGCTTTGTAGCTATTTTTAGCTGAGGTTAGCATTTTTTGTTAGGTAATAGGTACTACTATTACAAAATGTACATTTTGTATTGAGTAGTTTTCTTTTTTGTAATTTTTTAAATAAAACAAAATTAATAAAACATTTACCAAACATAAATCGATGTACACTTTAAACAAACGGCTAAAAAAATTGTACTTAATTTTTTTTTTTTAACTCAAAGGTAAAAACCTAGCTAAAAAAATAATTCATTAACACTTAAAAAGAATAACCAAGTCAATTTTACTTTTTTTAAATAACAACGTTTGAATAAATCAATTGTTAAAACGTTTTATTTTTGCTGTTTATTCATTGTAATGCTGAGTTGTTATACAGAAATTTAGTCATCAGAGCGACCCTGGTTTGAAAAAAAAGTATTTTCTTGTTTTTTTAGTCAAAATCACTTTAATAGTTTTACTCATTGACTAATAGTTCATTCATTTATAATTTTTATGACATAGTTCATCAAAGTCTTAGTAAAAAAACTTAATTAATACTATAGGTGAATCACTATTTGTATCAAATAGCTAGCTGAAACTTTTGTCTTCAACTAAAATTAATATCTATTGTAAGGACCGATTTAGATTTTTCGTTGGCAGATTTTTCGGATAGTTCAAAAATATGCTAGTATAAGTTTGTTCTATAAAAGAACTATTAGCTTACAAAGTTTCATCCTTTATAAATTTTCAAAAACACAAAGCTTACATAAGTATAACGCTTGTTATTTTTAGAAAGGCAGAATATATAATGTTGCAACAAGCTAACTAAACTAAATTAACATTCTTTTTTTAAGTAATCATAACATTTAACATATTTAATTAAGTTTAAACAAGTTTTATTTTTACAATTTTATTTAATAAAAGTTCTTCTAACCATTACGTCATTTGTTTAGCTATTTATATTTCTAACTGTAAACAAGTTTTGATTACTGCTTGAGCAGTAACTATAGCGACAAATAAGGATTTCAAACTGCTTTTGAGTTTTCAAACATGCAGCTTTTGTTACGAGCAATAGCTATGACGTAACAGTTAGAAAATTCAAACGATACCCTCCAGCATAAATTGCTCTAAAGAAGCTTTATTGTTCTAAAGAATTATCTATCTTCGTAAGTTAATGACTTTTTGTTTAACTTACCGTAATGCATTTTCAAACAGAAATATTTTGAAGTTTATAATAAAAATAGTACTACTAAAACTTTAATATAGATTTTTTTTAAACCAAAGACAGCAGAAGATGTATACAGCTTAACTTTAACACAAAACAAAACTTTTTTAAAATTTTTATTTAGAAAATAATAAAGTTCTTTATATAGTATTTAGAAAATAATAATTTTTTTAATTTTTTATTGGTACACCACACGCCATAAAATGTTTAACTTTATTCTACAAAAGCATTCAAATTTCATTTAAAATAAAAGGTACTTTAGCTTGTTATTATACACCAGGGTTTCCCAAACTTTTTTTCAAAAGGCCCCCTTTAAAGAAATTAAAAAAGCTATGGCCCCCTCCAACACGATTACTCAAAATACTAGCATTAAAAATATCTAAGACCTTTTTTTTTGCTTTTCATCATCAACTTAAGAATAATATCGAGTGTAAGTATCAAAATATTACCTAAATTTCTTCCATGGCCCACTTTGGGAAACCCTGTTATACATTAAGCTCATTTTTATGGATTTAAAACTAAACACTTTCGTAGTACTTACTACCGTACACTATTTTTACATGTCTCATCTTTTTTAATTTAACGTATAACAGTCGAAACGAAACACACCATCACTAAATGCCTTAAAATATTTAACGCATCTAAGTTGCACTGGTGGGGTAATATACTTTTGGTGAGCACTGAGCATACACTAGTTTTCACTGACAATGTTTCAGATTAATTTAAAATTCTAAGTATATAAGGGCTATTTTAAAAATAAAACATTTTATCTTATGCAAATCTCTTATTGTTTTTCGACCTGAAAGCTGGTAAATTACAAAATTTCTTTTGAATTAAAGTTGAATTTTTTTAAAGAGGTATTTTCTTGTACATAAAAAGTTCGGTGTAGCTGACTTGTTACAAGCTGAATTGTATGAAGCTTCCTCTTTGCCTATTGCAATGTTTTTTTATTAACAACAAAACAGTATTCAAATTGTTGTTAAAACTTATTAAACTGTTAAAAAAAGGTTAGAAGTTTAGTAAATTTAGTTTCAAAACTTATTTTTAAATTCGTTTAATAGATTTCGTTTTCTTTTTGAAGTCTGAACCACTTTTGGCTAATAATTTTAAAACAAAACCTATGTTAAACGAATAATACAACACTAAAAATAACCATACCGAAATAGAATAATTTCACAACATGTCGGATGTAAAATTAAAAGAAAAACACCGAAGTTATTAATTTAGTGGATTCGCATTGAATGATATTGAAACATGTTTCGACAACCGGTTTCTCAAAACGCTCTTTCTTTACACGCTCTCGTGTTTGTAGTGGGAAACCGTCGAAAATAATTGATTTTATGTCTACTAATACGCAATTCTTAATTGCATCAATTTACAGACTGCTTTTTGTTCTTCCGCATCTTACTTGCTGCGTCATTGCGAACTATTCAAGAGTTTCTCGCACAACAAGTTTGCATTAAAAAAAACAGTAAATTTATTAGAATTGCGTGTTTTTATGAGATATGTTTAAACTGTTAATTGTTTACATATATGAGAAACACGAGACTTTGTTGTTTTATGCAACGAAAATATAACGATTACGCATTTTTTCAGATTACACTTTAAAGAAGAAATAAGTTACTGAAAACTTTCGGGAATAAATAGTAATTGTTAAATCATATCTAGCAATTTAGATTTTTCGATATACTATGTTTTCTATATTAGAAATCAATCTTTTTCAATGCGTATACTACTTTTTAAGTAACTAATTCATACTAAAAAGTTAAATATACTTTATATATTTAACTAAAAATTCTTTTAGTCTTAAGATACAATAAAAATATTAAAAAATATATAAAAGATTACAATAAAAGTTTTAAAATTGTGGTATTTTTAGTGTGCACTTCAAAATTCTTTTCTTTTAAGTTCTCAAAAATTGTTTTGAGTTTTAAAACATATGTTATTTTTACTTTTTAATAACTTTTAATGCTTTATTTTTTACTATTAATAAAAAGAATTTAATTTCGAAGAATGATAAATATACTAGTTTATATTTTTAAATTGTGAAGTTGTTTTTATTATCTTATTAATTATTAAAGCGTTTGTAAAAGATAACTAAAAATTTTTACTTTGATAAAAGCTATTTTTAACGTAAAAAATATATCTACATATAAATTAACTTAAAATAGAACAAATTCAGCCGATTTACTTTAACTCTCTTTTATTTTAACTTTATAAAACTCAAACAAGTTAATCTTAAATCGCCTATCTACTTTAAGTATTTTCATTTAATTTAAATAGATATATTTATAGTTAAGCAAAAGTCTTAAAATTAATGCTGCTATTTTATTGTCATTTTTGCTTAGCTAAAAATTATTTAAATCTAAACCAAACCTGATAAAAAATTTATTGATTTAATTGAAAGAACCTTAATGAACAAAATTATAAGTAAGCAAAAAGTACTGCTAACGTTTTTAACAAACATATGTTTGTTGAAAACAAAAGTAATTACTTTTTCTTTTAAACAACTTGTTTCTGAACAGCACGATTTAAACAATATAGAAACAAGCATTTTTTTGATGTTTTAAAACTCTTTTCTTGACAAAACTTACGACCTATGACCCCGCTTTCACTTGTGATGATTAACACAAGTAAAGCAAACACTGTGCGGCCTTCTTAAAACAAAAAAAATCGTGTAAATCATAGCTGAACGCATGAAAAACGGGTGAAAAGCAAAATTGGGGATTAGTTGGAGTCTTACCTGATTTTTGTGCGCTTATGACGCAAAATATTCAAAACTTTCAAATCGAGTCGAACAAACGAGAAAGCTTGAAACTATCCGGCTTGAATGCTCACTACCCACGTGCAGTTTGGAGAAAACCGTTCATGGTTGAGTGGTTTTACGATAGTGTGTGTGTTGATGGATGGAGAAAACACTTGTGCGGAAAAAAGAAGAAGAAATTTTTCTTATAAAAGCTGATGTTACTTTCTGGGATTTCAAGTAATTGTTTGCAATTTCGCTTCGTGCTCTCGCGCTAAGCTTGTTTTGTTTGAGAGGCACTGCTGTGTTACGAGAATGATTTTTTTTTGATTTTATGTTTTGTATCAAAACTCAGTTCTGCTATTGCATAATGTAACAAACAGCTTTGTGTTTACTTTAGTTTCATCATTACAAACTGTTAAATATTTGTTAAACAGCAGCGGTTCTCGAAACTTAGAACACCGTTCACAGTTGTTCACTAAAAAGTATGAAGTTTATAACTTTATTACAAAAGCTTCGTGTTTAAAATGCTTTTATAAGAACTTGATACTTTAAAAAAAGCTTACTACTTTGCAAACTTTTTGAATGAACGGTATAAAACATCTCATTTTTTACCGGTGTACCGATGTTTTTAATATTTTAGCTTAGTAGTATAATTTACGTATTACCTATTAAGAGGTCTTTAATTTAAGTAGTGCTTTAATTAAATTTACTAACATTATAACATATCTTCCTTTTTTAATTTTCTTTTTATCTCTATACTTTTTTTTTAATGTTATAAATAGTAAAAACACTTAATACTATTTAAAACATATTATTAAAATTTTTTCTGTACGGCTATACTGTTTACTAAGTTAGTATTTTTCACCTTTTTTATTACAGTTTATGTTTCTACTGTTTAAGATTAGCTTAAGTAGCTATAAAGTTCAAATACTTTATTTTATGCTATTATAAGATTAGTAACGAAATAAACAACTGAAGATGTGTTTTTAATAAAAATGCTAAAAAATTCAACAACCGTTTTGTTCACCGAACTGGCAAAAACCTGTTTATGACGTCACAGATCAGCTGGGAGACTACGTCGCGGAGATGAGCTACATGAACCCCACATCGCAGTCAGGTGCCACACAGCGAGACGAACCACCGTACCTGAACCACCCTACCTACCACCGCCACGAACAGGTTTGCATTAACTTTTGTTTTGCTTATATTACAAGGCGGTTTATGAGATATTGTCTACTTGTGCACACTTTTCTGTTAAAGGAAATGCTTGTGTACCAAATTTTAAAACAAACGTTATCTAAACTAGTAACTCAAATTTTTATACGTTAGTTGTAGTTAAAACTAGTTTAGAATAGGTTAGAAATCTACAAAAAAATTAGAGTAAAACTGTTTCTGTTCATACTTCGGATGTTTTATTCTATATCTAACTCGTTTAAAAAGTTTATTAGTATTATATATTATTATAAGTATTATAAACTTTTACTACAAAAAATTTGATATTAAACTTTTGTATTAAAAATAATTTTTAGTAATAAAAGAAATTTGACACTTTGAAGTTTTTTTTACCATAACTTTGTTTTTAAGTTACATAGGCCTAAACTACTCAAACAATGTTTTGAAGCGTATAATAAAACTTAAAATTACCGCCATCATAAACAAAAGTTAAGATTTAATAAAAGTTAAAGCATAGTTTTACTTATAAAAATAGTTTATGGTTACTAAGATTTTTAGTTTTTTTTTTTCTTTTACTTGTACTCTTTTAACTGTTGAACTAACTATAGAAAGTAAATGAATACACTAAATCACTATCTGGTGAAAAGTAGAAACTAGTTATAGATACTACTAACAGCTTTAGGCTATAATTTGTATAATTACTATTTTTGCATCAGTTTTTCTTGGTTGCATTGATTTTGAATATTTTTTTTCGTTTAACTATTAGTAATTAAAACTTATCAATTTAAAATATATAAAGATTTCTTTTTTTGTTAGCCTTAGCTAGTTTATTTTCTGGTATAAATAAACGTACGTTTTGTTATTAGTTTAGTAAACAAACATAATTAAAATACTAATTTGTTCTAAATTGTTTTAGTTGATAAACTTTATAATTTTTATAAAACTAAATTAACCGTTTTTTATAAATTAGCTTTTTTGAAATAACTTTTTTAAGTATTATGTTATATATCTACTTTTAATTGAACTCGACTAGTTCTCAAACATTTGGAACTAGCTAATTTCAAAGCGATAAGCTTTTTGTTATCGATTAGACTGTGTAAAAACCGGTATTGATAAAAATTTTTAAACCTTAAATAAATATAGCCTAATTCTACCTGCTTCCGGAAAATAACTAGCAGTAAGTCGTAACAAATTAAAATCATGCCGGCGATTGCGCATTAAAAGCAAACAAGTCCAACCGAGGTCACATGCGCGCAGTCACATGAACGCTGTTTGAACAGCAGTTTCTCCCAACCGAGATGCGGTACTTTTCGAGATAAGAACGCGGTATTACGCGCAAATTTACATGGGAAAAATGCTCTGAAAACTTATAAGCAAACTTGCATCACTCCTGATGTTTTGTTCGCTTCATTTTGTACATTTGAAGCTGACTAACGCCTTTTTTAGCTCCGAACTTTTTGAGTTCTTCGAACTTACGTCATCGAGCTGACAACCAGCGCCCGAGCCTTTTATGACGCAACAGAAAATAGTAGGGGCTCGAGCCGAACAAAAGAAGGCAGAGCGCGGGGGGCGTTTTCTCCCGGCTTTTAATCGCCAAGCGTTGGGTGTCGGTTCGCAGGAAAAGGCGATGATTACCGAGTAAAGTTGAGACTTGAAAGGCAAATTTGGAGATTTGAAATTTATTAATTTAAAGTTTCCGCTTTTTTTCCGCTTTCGGTGAATCACCGCTGCCAAGTTCGCGCTTATCTGCGTTTCTGATCGTCGGTGCGCGAAGTGTACAAGTTTTGCAAATTTAAAGACGTTTCATGTCTTCAGCGGTTTTATATTTTGTACTATATGTAGTCAAGTTTTTGACAAAAATTTCTTTTGATGCTTTTCATTTAGTGTAATTTTCTCAAAGTATATCTTTTTGTTCTTTTGAACAGTGTTAAAATTATATTAAGTTTAATGAGACGGTGCTTTAAGGCTTTTTAAGTGTTTATATTACTATACCCAAAAAGATCATTTTTTAGACTTAATTTTCGGGTTAAAAGTTTAGCTTTCAAAAACATAATACTTAAGTAAAGTTTATTTTTATCAGGTTAGAACTAGAAAGAAAGCAATAAATATCTTATTAGTTCAAAACTTATTAAGTCAGTGTTCATTTCGATAGTTTAACGTTTGCCCAAGCTTTTTTATCTTTTAAGTTTCAAAAATGAAACCTTGATGATAAATAAACAATTTAAGTCTAAGATAAATTCAGTAACTAAAACTTCTTCAAAGTCAACAAGGTTTTAGCTAAAATTACTTTTTTCTAAGTTGGTTTAATTAAAAAAGTAGTTTATTGAAATTCTTATTTTTAACAATTTTAGTTATTATTCTGTGAATTTTAATCACAGAAGCATTAAATAATAACTTTTTAAGATAATATACTGTTAAAAATTTATAAACTATGAGCTTTTTAGAACCTCTAACCTTTAAAAAACAGTTATGCATGTAAGTATTTAAAAGGAGATCACAAAAATAAATGTACGAAATGAGAATTTAGTTTTTTATTTTTCAAATAGTTTTCATTACTTAAATATTTACTTAAGAATTGTGGAATTTGGAGAAAATAGTTGTTTATTATTCATATAACAACAACGTATAAAAAACACATTTATTTCACACTTTAAGTTCCTTTTTCAAAGCGATTAATATGATACAATTAAACAGCTATTCTAAAATCCCTTAAAACTTTTTGAACTAAATAAAAAACTAAACTAAGTATTGAATTCAAAATACACATAAGTTGAGTTAAACACTTTGATAAAGTAAGAGCAAAAATTAAAACTTGATTTTACATTTTGATTTTTATTTACCGAATTTTTGTAAATGTTTACTAATAATCAATTTGCGTACTAATTTATAACAATGTTTGTTTCAATGCAAAACACAAAACAGTGTCAACTTTGTAAAGAACAAAAAGTTGGTTTAAACTTATTACACGATTTTGTAGTAACTCACGTGCTTTTATTAAGTACGTAGTAAAGAAACACGTAAAATGTTTAATAAGTGATATACATGTTTCTTTAACTTAAGAAAGTGAAATACGATTAACAAACTCTTTTTTAAGTATTACCTCACTGTTTAATGTTTTTTAACAAACCTCGTGATGAAACATGTTTACTAAAAACTTATGATTAACAACAAATCTTTGCAATAAAGTGTTTAATGATCAAGTTTTCAACTAACTTTCAACTTTGGAACAAACTAAGCATTAGGTAATCAACGATTAAATCTTTTTTTGTTGCTGATTCTTAAAATAATTATTTCACTGCAAAATATTAACAAAATAAAAAATAAATATTTTGTATAACATAAATAAGTATCACTACGGTTTAGTTTTTTTTTTACTAATTCCTTAAATAATTTTCCTTGTCTAAGTATTCAACATTACAAAAGTATATGATTCCAAACACAGTGTAAAAGCATTTTTTATACTTTAAAAAATTAAACGTAGTCTATTGGTTTCAATTTTTTAGTATGTTTGTTTAACAAAATAAAATATCTATACATAATCTAAAAATTCTTAATTAATTAGTTTTCTTAATTTTTTAGTATTACATGTTATTTGATCTATCACAATATACTTTTTAGATTTTTTAACCACCTACTTTCCGCAGAACATACAAGCTGTAGGGGGTTACCCGATGGAAAACTGCCCGCACTACCACGAGATGGCCAATTATTACGTCACAGACCCCTCACACCCCCCTCCGCCCCACGAGCATTCGCAGCCCGGCTACGAGCTGTGGTCGCCCCAGCAACGCGCCGTCGACATGACCTATAACAACCAACCCGCCAATTCCCCGCCCGACAAGCTCCACTTGCCACCTCTTCCGCCCTCTCAAAACTTCTCCAGTTCCGGTACTTTCCCAAACTTTTCCCACTACCTGCCGCCACAGTTCACCATCTCGCCGCACGGTGGAGTGGTCGTGCAGCCTCCTCAGGTGGAGGGCAGCGGGGCTTCGAAGCAGGCAGGCAAGAAGGCGAAGACGAAGGAGGGCAAACCGGTGAAGCCGAAGGGGACTCCGGGGAGGAAGGTGAAAGTCCCTGACAGCGAGGTTGGTGTTTATTATATATATATATACATTTATATAATTTATTGAAATGGCGATTTTAAAAATTCTGGTACATATGTTTCATAAAACTTTAATTTTTCATAAAGCTTTAATCATCAGCCAGTTAAATTCAAAATAAAAAGCATAATTTAACTGGCTGATGATTAAAGCTTTATGAAAAATTAAAGTTTTATGAAACATATGTACCAGAATTTTTAAAATCGCCATTTCAATAAATTATTTAAAAGCCCTTCAAGTGGGCTCAGTAGAAGGTGTTTAAGTTTGAACATTAACCTTATTTTATATATATATATATATATATAATTAAAATTAAGTTATTTAACTTAATAAATTAAATTTTTCACACTGAGCCCACCTTGAGGGCTTTATTAATAAAAGGTTTATTTATATATATATATATATATATATATGTGTGTAGTTTTTTTATTAAAGTGAGATTTTAAAAGATTCTAGAACATAAGTTTCATAAAAACAAAAAAGATTGTCTTTTACCTTCAGCTAGTTCAAATTTAAAATAAAAAGCACTCTGGCAAACAGAGATGCAAAAGTTATACAAAAAACAATATGACGTAAGAATTGGATATTGTACATTACAAATATTCGGTGTTCTGCATAGTGTTAATGTTGTATAAAATAAAATTTCATTATTCGGTAAATTTAAATTGAACCATTAGATATTATACATGATTTTTTAAGTTTTGGTGAAAACAAAATAGTACTATAAATTTTGAGGTTAAATGTTGAGATTTTACAAAACTAAATTTGTCTAGACTTCACTAGTTATCAAGATATGTTGTTATTAACGATGAATCATTAAATATTAACAAGTGTGTGAAAAAAGGTGTGTTGAATATGTAGGTAGAAAATTACTTTACTTTGATATTTTTTATACATATTAGTGCTTCTTACGTTTGCAAACACATACAATATGAAAAATTGTAGAAAAACAATTGAAATAGGTTTGATAAACTTTTACAATAAAAGTTAACTGTTTTACTTCACCTACATAAAAAATTGCTATTTTGTTATGTTGACGATGTACTTTCTAAACTGTTAAAAATGTTAACATCAAATATACAAAACTGTTGTTTTTAGAAAAAAATTTAAACATAAAGAGTAAAATCAAACTATTTAGTTGAGCTAAAAGTTGTACTTTATAAATACTTTTGTCTATAAAACAACAATAAGGAATAAAGATTTATATTCAGCACTCAATAAATTTTCTGAGTAAAAACTTAAATTTACAGCTTTCAACTGAAACCAACAAGTACTAAAAACATAACCATTTTTAGATAACCTTCATTGTAATTTGTTTACTTTTAAGCAACGGCAGGTATAAAAGTAGTTTAATAAAGATTACAGATGTAAGTTTCCATATTTTCTTACTTGTAACAGATAATTCTAATAAAGAAAATTTAAAGTTGCTCAAAAATTCTATCAAAACTATCAAACAGTCGGTATAAAATATTATAACCATCAGTAGAACCTTTTGAGCTAAAACATCTTTAAGCATACAGCTTGTGTTTGCTTATCTTGCAACATCGTCAACCTAGAAGCATATTTGATAGCAAATGCTTTGAAAATTTTTAACACCTCCATTCACTCTCGCAGCTGACTCCGACGGAGGCGAGGAAGCGGAGGATGCGAAGGGAGAGGAACAAAATCGCCGCCGCCAAGTGCCGGGACAGGAGGAGGCTGCTCACCGACCAGCTGGAGGGGGAAACGCAAATGTTGAGCAGCCAGCACCAGCACCTCAAGTACCAGCAGTACCAGCTGGAGAAGGAGAAGAAGCGGCTGCAGAGGCTGCTCGACGAGCACGTGCGCAAGAACAAGTGCCGCCTCGTCAGTTGCGACGTCACAATGCCCGAATCGGGTGACGTCATACTGCACGAGAACTCGGCCTTCTCGAACTTCGTCGCGCCGCCGTCGGACGCTTCAGTGCAGCTTTCCGGCTTTTCGGGCGCAGCGGCGACGTCCGCTTTCGAACAGCGACATCAAGCGGACGGAAAGTCGGGAAGCGAAAACTCCCATGAGAACAGCATGTTGAAACTTTTGTGAAGTTTGTTAACAACACTAATGTGTAAAAATTTGTAAAAGTAAAATGTGTTAAAAATTAAATTGATCAAAATTTTGAAAAAAAATTTAAAAGCAGATAGATTTAAAGCTTTTGTTATTTGGATTGTTCACTAAGAGATAACAATACTGTTGCGAGAAGTTTTTTTATTCTTTTGTTTAAAAGTAGATGTTTTTAAGCTTTTATATACTATTGTTACTGTTTTTTATTGATAATTGTGCACAAACATTCGAAAAAAAGCTGCTAAATATCTCATAAGATGTTGAAAACTTATATTGCTTTTACTGTCTACTAAAAATAAGCGAGCTAATTTTGCTTTTCTAATTTTAAATACAGTTTTTAAAGTTTGTAATGCATAAAATTTTAATTAAATTTTTATTATGTTCAATATAATTTCGATAGTAACTTACATAGTTTACTTTAAAGACTTTCATGACTGGTTAACAGTTTAAATAGATTCATAATACTGTATTAAAGTTGCTATAAAACCATTCCCTACGCAATTTTTTTATGATTAAACAAAATTACTCAGAAACAGTTTAGTCTGAACTTTAACAACGTACATCAGTTTTAACTTCAAAACACATTTTAGCATTTTTACTATTTATAAACTATCCGTTTTTTAATTTAAAACTTGTTTAGCTACATCTTTGAAATTCAAATTATATTATAGTAACCGGTGCTTTTTATTTATTTGTATAACTGGAGTATCTTTTTTTATGCTGTGTCTTCCAAAGATAAACTGAATAAACTTATGCCCATTTAAACTAGTTATTTTTTACAATATACCAAACTAATACTGTAGGTATAATAATCAGACTTATTTAAAAACATACTGCGTTTTAAACTAACACTTTTTTTAAAACAGCGTTAGTGTTGAGAAGTTCATGTTTTAAATTAACTTAGACTTTCAAGAAGCTATTCCCAAGCAGATAAGATACCTTAAAAAAAAAAAAATATCGTACAATTATGTTTGTTTATAGATTTAATCAGCTAAAACGACTTAAGTGAAACTTGTAAAAACTGTTTCTAGTTAACAGTTTATAGAAGAAAAGTTAATAGCTTAGTTGTGGACTTTAAAAGTTCTACCTGACAAGGCTATTGAATAATTCAAAACAGTTTTGTTTTAATTCTAACTTTGAAAAAGAAATTGCAAACAGACTAGAAAATTAAATTTTGGTTAAGTTTTTTTATTTATCAAACTGTTAACTTTAACGCACTCCATCTAGTAAAGAGGCTTAAGTTATAAAATATCGTTATATATTTTTTTTAGCAGTATAGGCCTCAGGAGGATATCTAAAATTAGTTTTACAAAAACTAAAGTTGACTTTTACTTGAAAGCTCAAAGTATACGCTAAAAGACACTTTTTATAGAGTAAAAAAAATAACTAGCTTTTGAGATGTAAGCAGTTTTGTAAAAAGTTTTGATATGGAATAGAAACTTTTAAAGCCTGATTTCTCGACACTTTGAAAATTTTGCTAAAAGTATACTTTCTCCTTTATTTCAAAAGTTATTTTTCTTTCAAATTTTTAGAAAGTTTTCTTTTCGATATAATTAATAACATATAGAAAAAGGTTTTTTGAAAAAAAAAAATTATAATCAAAAATTATTTTTTTAAAAAATCAAAAACTGTGGCAGGAGATAGATTTATAACAAAACGCTTTTTTCCGCCTTTTTAGTGTACTTATTCTATAGGAGTCTATTTAATTTTCTAATTTTGATCTTTTTTATCTCAAAAGTTATATTGAATTTTAAAAAATAGCAATAAAATGTTTGTAGGTTATTTCATAATTTTATACTCAAAAAAAAAAGTTATTAACCCTTCAAAATGACTACTATACTTTTATAGTGTTTATTTATAATTTCTAACAGCAACAAATATAATTATATAGTATAGTTTACTGAACGAAAAAAATACGCTCAAAATATTTAGTCCTAAGACCTAGTGCACGAAGAACCGTTCGGTTATCGAGTCGCACACCACGAATACCTTTTAACGTCTTGTCTAGGATATAACAAACCACAGTTTAAAATTATGCTTTGCTTTGTGGCTAAAAGTAAAAAAAAAATTAATTTAGCAAAAATCTTAGTCGTTTTTTATTAAGCTTATTATAAACAGAATTGCTTAAAACATCCTCACAGGCTTTATTATTAACAACTTAGATGCAATCGGTTTTCTTAGTTTTTATTTTATTTTTTTAACTTTAAATATGTTTTCAAAGGTTTCAAACTTATCACTGGAAAACTACTAAAACAAAAGCTTATTCATCAAAACTGTTGACTCAATTTATTTTTCTATTAATAATAAAATTAATAATTTAATAGAAAAGTTTACCAAAAAATACTAAACTGTTCTTATTTAACTTTTTAAAAACTAAAAATTATTGCTAGTATTTTTTCAAACCTCAAACTTCATTTATATTTAACAAAAGAACACGAAGTGAGCTTTTTTTATACATTTGACATTTTTAAGTTTAAAAACAATCAAAGTTCAAACTAAGTTTACTAAGTAAATTTACGACTGTAAAATAGTTAAACCTTATAATGTTTAAAAAAAAGCATTTGCTTTCTTAGTAGTTATGTTCTAAGTGTTTAAAAGGCTTGCTTATAAAAAATTATTTATTAAATTTGAAATTAACTTATTTAATTAAATTTCAACTTAAAATGTTTTAGACTTTTATTTTACTAACGTAATTTTTTCTATTTACGTGTTCCTAACATAAAAAGCAGTTCATTTTAGAAAAGCGGTTTTATTCATAATCATTTAAAGTATATTCTAAATGATTTGTTGGATTTAGTTAAACTTTGTACAGATCTTTGAAAGAAGACGAGTGTTTCATAAATAGTTTAGCAGCAATTAATCATCAAAACTTGAAAACTAAAAAGTACACTTAAATAAATAGTAGTAGGTAATAGTTTATTGAAAGCATTTGAGCAATTAATTTTCAAAACATTATAGTTTTCTACTTGTTTAGAAGATAGATTAGTTTTTGATTTATATTTTTTATTCAACTATTTGGTACTATAGATTTATTTTGAAAATTAAAAAAAAATAATAAAGTCTATCAATATTTTTCAGTATGATTTTCATTGTACTAAACTCCGTTAAAAT
Organism: Thalia democratica; assembly: GCF_965202585.1. Classification (NCBI taxonomy): domain Eukaryota; kingdom Metazoa; phylum Chordata; class Thaliacea; order Salpida; family Salpidae; genus Thalia; species Thalia democratica. The sequence continues at coordinate 42,160 of NW_028139366.1, read as the reverse complement.
CACAAAGCTTGATAATGAATAGTCTTATTTTGTTTTGTTTCTTTACTAAATAGCTTCTTGTCCCCAACAAATTTTTAAACAAGCCAATTCTAGACAAGCAAAACTAAATCATGAATCTTAATGTTTTTTATGTTAGAACTGCACAACAAACAAAACTTTTCCTAATCCTATCTGTACAGAATAAAAATGGTATGAAAAAATTAATCATAAATATTCCCATTTGCTCAACCTTGTTTACTATTGGACTTCTTTTTCCTTTGTCGGTATTTAATTATTTCAGAAGTTGTTGCTCCAAAAATTTATAAAGAAATCTTATTCAAATAGTAAAATCCTAACCGTGAAACATCGAAAATTTATTACAACGTACCATTACTACTTATTAGTTTTCAAATTGCGTAAACAAATTGTGAAACAAAAACCAACTAGCAGTTATCTACTACTAGGTTTACCTATAACTTAAAAAGTAAAACAGTTAAAGTTAACTTTAGTTTTTAAACACTTTTGTAAATTAGCCTACTGTTTTTCAGCGAACATTTGTCGTTTGGCTAAACGTCTAATTTTCACATGCACATAAATCGATAAATTGTTTACAAAATACAAAAAAATTAACACACAAGAAAATATTCTTGAACATTGATCTTGTATTTTGTAATTCTTTTTAATCGCTTTCAAATCAATAACATCTTTTTTAGACAACGAATACATGTATGATCAATAGAAGTTAGACTTTACTTTTGACATTGAAACATTTTGAACAAAAAAATTTTTAAATAGAAATTTAAAAGTTTTTATTTTAGATTTAGTAATAAAATGTTTCCTTAAAATGTAACAATTAAAACAAAACCTTTCATTCTTAGGAAAAAAGTTAACGTAAATTTTATTTTAATTGAATTTTTAAAAACAAGTTTTTGAATATGTTTAAAAATTGTACAAAAAAAATTAAGCAGCTTAAAAATACTCAGTTTGAGAATTTTTTAGACTCTGTGTTCTGATTTGTCTAAAAAGAAATCCTTAAACGCACACACTTAAATTCAAAAAACTTTGGTGTTTTTAGTTTTCCTCTAAAAATAACAACCAAAGTTTTTTTTAATTATTTTTGTATTGCTTTTACTTTTGTTTTAAGTATTAACGTTAAAACATAAAAAAATCATATTTTCTTTGAAAATTATTTTCAAGATTGTATTATAAAAATTGTATATGTTTTTCTTACTTTTTTTCTGTAAATCATAAGATTACATCATAAAAAGTTAAGTAAAACATTTCTTCATTCATACTTATATATAATAATAAAAAGTATTAACTACATTGAGCCGCGTATATATAAGCTCTAGTTTTGCTTACTTACTTTTTATAAGGAAACTTAATCTTGAAAAAATTATTTCAATTTAATCATGGTAAGTTTTTTAATCCAAGTAATTAATAGATAACTAACTTCTAATTGATGTTTTGCGCAGGCTAGAACTTTTGTTGATAAAGTTAAAACAGCTAAACCTAACAAACAAAGTTTATCGTGACAGTATAAGCAAAAACAGATAGTTTATAAAAAATAAAGAAAGATGCTGTTAGAAAAAAATGGTTATACGACCAACTTGCTTAGAACTTACTTAAATTAAGTTTATTAATTTGTAGATTCGAAACAAGCAACTTAAAGTTTTTTTTTTTAATTTAGGCAACAAGTCAAAAAAAGGTACAAAAAAGTCATTACTTACCTCTTTATTGTTGTTATAGCTTACATCAAGCGTATATTTTTTAAGTATGTCTGTAATTAACAATCTAAAATTTCAAGTTAATAAGAATTAAGAACTAAATTATACATTTTAAAAATCTCTCCACAAAAAAAAATCAGATTAAAGAAAAATACCGTATTAAATTCATAAAAAAAGTAGGTTTACTGATTTCAAAAAACTTATTGTGCTTATTTAGTTCTACCATATGTTATGAAAATTATAATTGATTTACAAAATAAAATAGTTAAAATTTCAGGGGTTTTAAATATGTTACTTTTAAAAGATTAATATTATGAGCTTTCGGATTTTTTGTTAGGTTGAAACAACACATACTTACTCTTCTTTTTTAAGTTTTACAAATTGGTTTTTTTATGCTTTTATTAAGTTTAGTTCTTTGAAAACAGGTGTTTGTCTTTTTCAAAAGTAGATAATAGCATATAAAAAACAGCTCTTTTATCATTCAGCTTATAAAGTAAGTCTTACAGTTTCTAAATATATCTGGAATAATTAATCAAGTTAATAATAGTGCAACTATCAATTCTTACTGATCGCAGTTAATGATCAAAATTGATTTTAAATAAAAAATTACTAACAAACTAACGTCTATACTTGGTTTTAGTACTAAGAACTCTATGCTTTATGTAACATACCTTTTTCTAAATAAGTATTATAAAATTAAACTTTTTTGATATAAAGATTAAGTTATAAGCTTGTACTAACATCCTAATTAAGTTTAAGCGACCTTACTAGACCGAAGGTTCATAGAAGAAAGCGCGCTTTTACAAAGGAACTTGTGTAGACTTTTAAGTGGAAGTAAAGTCAAGTTAACAAATAATTACATTAGCTTGTCGAATAGTAAAAACCTATAAACAGTTTGTAAAACCTTCAACAAACTAATATTAACTACATTCTTTTATAAAATAAATTACTTAGTTTGATAATAAAACAGTTTATTTTTCAATTGATAATACTCCTATTACTCTTCATAATATTTTAGAATAATGTAGAAAAATAGACTTAAACATTTTTTTGTGAGAAACTAACTTCAAAATGGTTCTAACTAGTACTATTTACAAAACGTTCAGCCTTAATACTTTCGAGTATTTTTGTAAGGTTTTTAATTTATAAAACATAACTAGTGGTCTTTTTACAAACTTAGTAGGATTTTAAGTTTTTAGTTAAGTAAGTTTTTGAATCTGTTTAAGTAGATTGTGTTTAAAAATACGCTTTAAAACACTTAATAATTTAAAAAATTATCATTTTTATATTTTTTTATTTATGATACTAAAAATTAGTTTTTTTCTCTACTTCTGATACAAGTTTAGCTGTTTTAGTTTAAATATGCGTTTAAATCAGGGGCGTGTTTTGAATAGTTTCCTGTTTCCTGTGCAGCCCCTGAAAAAAAAAAAAGTATAAGGAAAAAAAGCTTAGATTGTTCAATAAAATATGATCTAACTGGTGACTTTACTTATTTAAGTAGATTTAATTGTGCTTGTTTTGGGACACGTTCAAAATCCACCCGCGTTCAAAATCCACCCAGTCAAGTTTGAGAACCGCTTACCGATCGAGGGTAAGGGTTAGGGGTAACAGTGATTGTGAAAAATAAATAAATAAATGTAAAAAATATATAAAATAAATTAGCAAATAAAGAAAGAAAAAAAAAAGAAAAAATCGGGTGGATTTTGATAGTAAACCGCTTTTTGCTAAAATTTTGATTAATGTTGAACTAATATGACGAAGTTTTGTAAGTTTTTATGTTGAAAAAAAATAAAAACTGTATAAAAATGTTATAACTGCAAAAGTTGCACATATGAACAATGAAACTTTTGATACAAAATTAGCCAATCAAAACAGCTTAAAAAAAAATTTTTTGAATGTTATTACAACTCAAAAGGTTTCATTTTTAACTTTGGAAACATTCACTTTTGCTTATATATTTCGATTTCAACAACATAATTTATTTTTGATTAAGATTTGATGTTTATCTAAATTATTTTAACTGGAATTGTTTGACTAATCAATTTATTTACACATCATTGAGTATGTTTTTACTAATATAAAGACTTTTGGTTGGAGTTGTCATAAATTCAATTTCAAAAGTCTAGAAAATTAGGTTGTAAGTATAAGTGTAAAGGCTATAAATTATTTCACTTAGTTTATTTGTCTAGAATTTGTAATGCAAAAAAATTATATATAAGTTTTGAAACTACTACTAATATATTTAGTTACTAATTTAGATTAGTCCTCCTGTTCAGTTTCTTATTTTTAAATTTTTTCGTTATACATATTTACTTAATAATGTAAGGCAAAACTTTCACATTATCAATAAGAACATGATCTAGGTGTATATTTTAATTGCTTTACTGAAATTTAAAGAACGATATTACTTATCAAGACTTTGTATTCTGTTCAACTATTTTATTTTTTATTTTTGTAAGTTAAAAAAAAAATTATGTAGCTAAGAAAATTTTACCCAGTTATAAAGCAGACATCTGTGAAAATTTCTTATGTGTTTATTAGAAGCTACTACAGAAAATACTTTGGTTTTGAACAAAAAAAATTGTTCTGCTATTGAAAAAAGTCTAAACACGCCCCTGGTTTAAATCCGTAAAATAATTGTTGAAAACTGTGTGTAAAAGTATAATAAAAAACTGACGATTTTAAACAATATAAAAGTTTTTATTTATTAGTTGTTCTCTATATATCTAAATAAGAAAACAAGATGGTAGAAGAGAACAATAAATAAAAGACTCAAAAAAAACTTATACAATAAATTTCAAAAGTTTTTCTTCAATTAATAACTACAACACAAAGCTGATAAACATTCTTTAAAAAAATTATTTTACAACTATCAAAACCCTTAAAAAAAATTTGCTAGAAGAAGTTTGTTTATAATTTTTCATTTGTTTTAAAAGTGTTTATTTTGAACCATTTGTTTTAGACAAGAATTTAAACTGTATCCTGGTGTATGACTCGATAACCAAATGTTTTTTCGTACAGCAAGTAATTAAAGCAAAACTTTTGAGCACTTCTTTTATTTTTTGTTAAATAAACTTAACTAAACAGAATAAAAACTAAGTTCTTTTTACACTGTTCTTTGCAGTACTGTTCATCTAACTCCATATATAATATTATTGTATACACTGCTTGTCATTCATGTAAAATTTCAAGAGAGTAAAGTTTTAAATTGAAAGAATAAAGCTAATGGATCAGTTCAATAAGCTCCGTAATTTAACTTATCACTTAATTTGATTGTCGTAATTTGATCAAGAGTTTTAAAAGTTAGAAATTGAGCTCAAAAGCTATAAATAAATGGGAATAATACAAACTGATTGTACTTAATGTCTAGAACTATTTTTTTATTAAACAGTTTTCATTAATGTTGGTTCACGTGAATTTACTTGTTAATTTACTCAATAGCTTTACAAAAATAAAATGTTACAATTGCGAAGGCACTAAACAACAAAATATTCGAAGCAAACTATTAAAGATAGTCCGGGTAACTTTTGTTTGACAGTTTTTCGTGATAGGAATGATTTATACCACAAAAAGAATTGCAAAACAGAGCTTTATGCGTGTTCAAAAGAAGGTAACAAGTCAGATTCGATTTTTTTGCTGTGAAGGAGAATGGTGTAACATCATCAGCTCAGCTAGTATTTAAAATAATAAATATATCTGTTTACATGTTTGTCTTTTAAAGGTTTTTTTTATAAGCAGCTGGTTGTGTTTTTTGTTGCAAAATAAAAGTTTGTATTTAATTTACACTATAATCATTGATTTCAAAAACATAAATGTTCTAAAAGAATAAAAAAATAAAAAGTAACGTGTTTTTTGCTTTTATAATATTTTTTTTTTTTTCGTTTTTTATTAATACTACATATCATAAAAAAAGCGTAAAGCAGTGAGCTAGTCTTAAAACAAACTTTTTTTAACAAAATTATATATATTTAAAGCAAAAATTGCTTATTAACGTAAAACTAATGTTTTACCTCATGTTTAAAAAAACTATTATAAAGTTTATAAGTACCACTTAATGCACTTTGTTCAAGCAGGTACATTAATAAGTACTTAATAAGTTCTTTGCAAACTTAAGTTACAAGTTGTACTTTAATTAATACTTATGGCTGTTTAAGTGAGAGAATAACTTTGTTGTTTGTCAGTTTTTTTAACAAGTACATTAAATAAACTATTTTGTAACTACCATTATTTATTTTAAAATGTTAATTTATCAAAATATTTTTATAGTAAACATTGATATGTCATTTATTTTAATTTTCATGTTTTATGTGTTTTATAATATTTAAACTGTGTCTTTACTTTTTCAATTTCGAAGAAATTCTTTACAGCTCGGACTTTTATTTATAAAAACTACTAACAACTATTAAATTTCGAACATTTTTTTAACTTTTTCATTTGAGTTAACTTAGTAATTTACTAAATATTCAAAGTTTATAGTATATAAACACCAAAAACTAAATTTATCTGTTTTTAGTCACTTATTTTGATCCTATTAAAAACTTGTAATAAAAATATTGCTTTAACTTAAAAGAATGTTTTTTTAAGTCATCTTGGATTTGCTATTTGTCTATTTCAATTTTACAAATTTTTTATTATTAAAACAAAACTTACGTCTTTAGTAGAAACAATTAGAAGACATTAAGTTTAGCACAAACTGTTCAAAACAACAATTTTTCTCATCAATAGTTTTATGAAGAAAATTATAAGTTTACCAAGTAGAGCATAAGTTAGTGCACTGGTTTTGTGCACAGTTTATTCGGGATGCACAAAACTTATGCATGGGTGCACGAAATTCGTTTTGAAATTTACACAAGACAATATAAAATTTATGATAAAGAGCAAAAGTAAAAGATCTTTGGCATATTTTCGGAGATTTTTGAGCTTGTGGTTTTTTTTTTTTTGTTCTTCCAGTTTAGTGTGCACAGGTTTTAATTAAAATATAGACTTTTCAGTTAGTTGTTAAAAATGTTTAAACCAACTTCGCACAGTTTATCATTAAACCAAAAATCTTGTGCAGTTTTTTATCAAGCAACTGTTTGAAAAATACTGTTATTTCAGTCTAGACGAATTAAAATTAATAAAATCTGTCAAGAAGATTTTTTACTAAATAATCTATAAACTTTATAAACTAGTTTTTGATAGCTCTTTAAAAATTATAATATACAAGTATGTGAAAACCATTAAAACATTTATTTTCTTGCTCATTGTTGTTTAACCAGTTGTAAACATAATATTTCTAGTAATCTACAGTGCAGAGTTTTTGAAAAACTGGTGCTCTACTAATCTATATTTTGAAATTTTTTTTTTGGTTTTAACTTTTTAGCACGTATTTAAAAAGAATAAAATCCTTCATATAGTTTGCTGTTTTTGTACAGACGTTTTTTTAAACTTAAAAAAAAAATCATAATAATTATTATATTTTGAATAAAAAACTTAAATTTTAAAAAACGCAAAAAGTTTTTTTATGTAAGTTCGAATGTTTTCTTTAAAATATTTTTGTACAACTATATGTTTTGTATTTTCATAAACTCTAATATAACCTTTTAAAATCTTTAAACTACATACAACTGTTCTAAACATCTAATAACAGTAGGTACACATCTTAAGTTTGAACTTCAATATTTTTTTTTCATCATTTAAGTTAGGTATATTTTAACAAGCTTACTTTGAGTATAGCTTTATACCTAAACTGATAATTATTGTTCCGTTAAAACTCTTGTTTTTTTTTTCTCTTTTTATATCTTTTTTAAGTATATGTGTCTTCACATTTTTTGCTGTGCACAACAACTAGGTGAGCATAAAAGTTGTTTTCGTATAAAGCTGATCTTATTGTTAAGCGATTAAAAACTACTATTTTTTGATCATTAAACGTTAACGAAAATTTTTATTCTTAAAAAAAATAGACCCATTCTTATTTTATCTCTACAGTTTTATTCTATAGTTAACAGATAAGATAAATTTGCTCTTTTTTTAGAATTTAGAAACTAGTGATTTTCATTTATAGTTCACTGCCAACAACAGGTCAGTAATAACCATTAATTGCAACATCAGAAATTACTTTAGTTAGATTTTTACTACAGTACAAAAACAAACTTACGCATACTTTTTTTCTTTTAACTATAAAATAATTTTAGTTTTTATTTAACACTATAATTTATAAATTTTGATGTCCGCTTCTGCATTAAGTAATTATATTGCATTTGTTAAGTATATAAATTTTACTTGCTGTTGCTTTATTTTGATAGACTTCGTCTTAACCAAAACTAAATACAAATTAATTTAATATATCCCAATATTTACTAACCTCGTTGAACTTTTACTTTAATGTCTCCACCTTTATGTGGCCATGTAGACACAAAAACTTTGACATTGTCTAGCGTGTAGATAAAAATATCAACAACTTTTACCTTAGAAGCCTTCATCGTGTACTTAGAATTGCATGGCAGCAAAGATCACTTACGAACTTTACCGCAGGGTTAATAACTCTAGAAGGATTGGTGAACACTGAACAGCGAATCCCAAACTCTCTATGGTATAGCGAGTTAGTAAACGTAACAACGGTCATACAAAACTACATTTGAAGAACGTCTTCAAGCTTTTGAATAAAAAGCTTTTTAATATCAGCACTACTAAATGGGAGGAGACTGCAACTGTCCGCCACAAATGGCGGTCTCTAGTATACACAAAAACCTGGAAGAAAGAGAAAACCAAAACTGTATCAAACCGAAGCAGAAGAAACCAGAATCTAGTTTTTTTTTTATCTGTATATTTTTTACATTACATACTCGTTGCATCACTGTGTTTGTAGTTGTGTATCTGTTCACGTTTTTCAATGCACAATAAGCATAGCCGATTTCAGTTCTTAGCGAGCTTTTTAGTATTGATATATAAAAATTGCACTATTAATACCCACTTATTTTTCCTAGTTTCAAAACTGGGTTTGTTCAGTCGCGCGCCAGAGATCTCTGCTTGGAGCGTCAGTTTCCGGCCCGCACGATTACAACTTCTAGTACTATAGCAATTATTATATAGAATTAGGTTAAAAATTCCCCTTTGTTTACTGCTAATAGAATATTTAAATAACTAAGCTAGTCGACAACAGTTTATATTTGAATATAATAATATAGCTCACCACACGACCATCAATAATAGCATCAGAAAATCTTTTTTTCTACATACTAGGACTTATCAAGCAGGCACAGTAGCGAAAAACCGCTGTGGGGATGATCTATGAATTTAAGTTTAGAATAATGGTTTGTTTAATAAAAAATAATATATAACAAAAATGGTTTGTTGTGATGCTCATACTATGAATTAACATATTTGAAACATCAAGAAAATATTTTGAAAATAAAGAGCACGATGAAATTTTACCTTTTAATTCTCTTATAATAGATTTATTTGAGTTTAAAACAAAGATCAAAAAATCCCTTCTACTTACATAAATAATTGTTTATGTAAAACTGGATATGTTTATGCTTAATAGTTTACTTGTTTTTTATTCAATTTCTTTGTTATTATGTTTATTTTCATGCACACATATTGTTTTGAAAAAAAGGACTATCGCTTTTTTCAATTATATCTGACCGGATCTCAGATAGAACAAATATCTCATTTTAAAATCAGTATACGGATCTTAGCATAAAAGAACGGATATGGATCGATTTTATACTTTGATTTTGTATAAAACTAAAAGAGGTTCCTTTTTAATATTTACTTTTTATTAAGTTTGAAAAAGTAAGTATGTTATTTAAGAGAAAAATGTTAGAATTTAAACTTTTCAAAATATTGTATCCATTTTATTTTCTTATTTTTATCTGTAAGTAAACTTCTTTTAAATTTACTTTATTAACATAATTAATTGTTATTGAACTAACCACTTAACTACACTGTTTTATAAACAGTTTAGCAAACCCACCTACCTAGACTAGTAATTTTATCTTTTAAGTTTGAGCTGGACAGCTTTTCTAGTTTGTTAGTTAGGACATCAGAAAACGTTTTCTTTATTCAAAAGGCGGTATATCACAATAAGAATGTACAGAACATAATACAAATGAGAAAAGTAAAAAAAAACTATAAGAAAAAGTTTATTTCATTCCTGTTGACCCGAAACCCCCTTCGCCACGGGCTGTGTCATCCAAGTTCTGTTTAAAAAAAAAGTCATAAAATTTAGCAACTAAAATAATGCTTAGAATAGATTCAAATTGATTAAATTGGTTCGTATCAAAAATAATTAGATTAGAAATACATTAAATTCTAAGTATTTCAAGGTATCAGTTATTTACTAGTTTAGTTGTAAGCTGAACAAAACAGTTCAAAAACTATTTTTCAGTTACTACATTGTATGTTAAATACTCTCGGAGGATTTTAAAATACGTATTAAAACTGCTCAAATTGTCCTACTTTTTTTTAGGTGAAAAATAACTATATTTTTATTAATGCCAATAGCTTTAAAAAGTAATACAATTTAAAGTAAAATAGGTACTAAATTTAAAATAGGACTAATTATCTTGATACAATTCAGAAACTTTGAGTTAGTTTATACTTAATTTTTTGTTTAATAATTTGCGAAACAAATAATTTATTAAACTAATATTTTTATGAAAACTTACCAAATTAAAAAGAAAAAATTAAGTTAATTTAGTTTAGTTTTTATAAGTATAAAAGAGACAGGAAATTATTTTTTAATTTATTTAGTTTCAAATAACAATAATATTATTTTAAAGTTTCCATTCTTTTTTACTACTTTTATTTATTTTAAATATTCTAAGTTTTCATTTTAGTTTTTAAAATTAATTAGCGAAGTATTTTTTTCTCATTTTTTAATATCAAAACAATGTATACAAATAAAAATTATAACTGACATAGAATTATTTAACTATTTTACTGATGAAATCATTGAGTGAAATATTGTTTATGTAAAAAACTTTTGAAATATTAAATATCAACACTTATTTGCGTTTGCTAAAGTAAAATTAGAGAGCTTGATTAACTATTATAATCACGAGAAAAAATCATATTTAAGCATAAATTAATGTATTTGCAAACATTATTACTATAAACAAAATGTGTCCAATTAAATTTATTAATGTTAATAAAGTTAATTTAAAAAACTCTCACTTCACATTCTTCTATTTGCGGAAGGTATATTTTTTCGCATATCAACTGTGCTATCCTCATTCCTTTTTCAACTGTGAATTTAAATATTGTAACTTGTTTGTATAAAACATCAAAGTTCTATACTTATTAATAAACTAAAAGCTCACTTTAAATTCTGCTTCCTACATTGTTTATAAAGTAGGTTGTTTGGGTGTTTTTTTTTTACTTATATAACTACAGGGTCGCCACACTGTTTGTCAAAAAAAACTTGTCTCTAAGTCAGTGGTCTTCACATTGTGCACACCAATGGGCATAAAATTACTCAAACATGAACATATTTTTAAAGTGTTTTTTTAATTGTCAATTTTTTTTTGTCTAATTATGTTTAAAATTTTAGATTATACAAAGTTAACAGTTTTTAAAACATATTTATATAAAAATATATTAAAACATTAACAATATTTTTACACTTTAGTCTAAGTTTGCACAAAATTTATTTTTCAGTAGTACAGTGTCACAGCAAGCTTATAAAAAGATTGAATACCACTGATTTAAGTGAGCAAAAACTAGCTGAGTTTGTTTTAAAACCACTCTTAAAGTGTAATTCACATTAGGTAGGGAGTACTTGGGTGGTTTTTGCTGGACTTATTTGGACATATGAATCGGATGTGTTTAGGGTTCATTAAAAAGAATCCAAAAAATGCTGCTTAAAAAACTAATTTCAACTCCAAAAATCACATATTTTTTGACTTGAATAGTAATAAAGTAACCTCTTATACATATTCTAAACTTATAAGTTAAATCTTGAATGAAAGCTTATGATTCCAGGCATCCATTTAAATTCATTCTATGACATCATCATTAAACAAAAACTTTGTTTGTAAATTTGTACTTTTTTTTCTAATGTAAAAAGCAAATTATTTTGCTGTTCTCATTTTTAGTTTCTTTGATTTAAAAAAATGGTGTCCCAAGAAAAAATAAAATACTATTTTGACAAAAATTAAATCACATCGACTATCAACTCAGATTTCTTATAATAGTTTTCTACTATGAATATGCTTTAGGTTGTTTTTTGTTAACTAGTAATGAATTAAACAATAGTTAACATCAAATCAATACTAAGTAAAATGGAACTTTACTATGTGTACAATATTGCTCTTAGCGAAGTATAAGTTTTTATATATTATATTGATAAAAGTTTATACCTTGCTAAGTGCTAAGTCTTGTAAATAGCATTTATATAAAGTAAGTACAATAATAAACTGCTATGAGTTTAAAACTAAAAAGGATTTGATCAAATTTTCTAAGTTAGAGAATTAAAACATTTAAACAAACTAACACATTAAGTTTTAATTAACTTAAACCAAAACACTTAAAAAACTTAAACTAAAAGTATTGTGAAAACAACAACATACTTAAAACTAACTAGAAGAATTTAATAGTAATGAATAATTATTGTTTAATTAAAGAAAATTCTTTATATTCAAACAATAAAATTTACTATTTTTTTAAATTTACATGCAGTTTTTATAATATGTAGGTCTAGTTCTTTTACTCTTGGTCAGGCGCTCTCAATAATCATAATATCTGATAACTGGAAGCGAAATAAAACCTATATCAACATGCAATTTAAATAACATTACATTATTTTTAGATTCTTCTTAACAAACCCAAAAACACATCCGATTCATATGTCCAAATAAATCCAGCAGAAATCACCTAAGTACTCCCTGCCTCTATTCACACCTTAGGTTTTTTTTTTTCAGTTATTTATAGCATGACTGAAGATGTTACTCTCTTTATTTTATTTTACATTGATTTTGATGCTGTTAATTATCATATTTTAAATTCATTTTTAATATTAACTGTTTATGTTATCACCACAAATCTTGTTTTCAACACTCAAATAACAAATTTAATAAATAAACTTAACAAAATTAGTAAAATTGAAAAAGGTTGAAATATATTAGGCAAATGACTTAACTCAATCTCATTTGAGTTCTAACAAAAAATTAGCATAAATTCGAAAAAAAATTTTTTTTTAATATAAAGTTGTAGAAATAAAAAAACAATGCAATCTCATCTAAGTTCCAAAAAAAAGTGGACTGAGTTATCTTAAGTGGCATGAGTGCTTATAAAAACTTGATTAATAAAATTGTTGATAACTTTGAAACCTTTAAAATCTTCCTTGGCAAAGTTGAAGAGCAGCACTTTCACGTGGCCCCTGTAATCCTCATCAATAACTCCCGCTCCAACGTCTATGAACTTCTTGCACGCCAACCCCGACCTGGGTGCGATCCTTCCGTAGCAACCGGCCGGCAGGGCTATTTTGATGTCCGTGGCAACCAGACCCTTGTTTCCTGCTTCTATTGTAATGTCCTCTGCACTGTGGAATTTTGTAAAAATTACAGCAGGCTGTTAATCAGTATGTACTAGTAACTAGACTATTGAATCAGTTTGATTTAAATTTGATAATATTTTTTGCGCATTTTGGTCAAGAATTAAAAACTCTAAATACCTAAACAGAGTACTAGATTAAGGCCATAGGGGGGGTCCAACATTTTTTTTACTAAAATTAACTTTGGCTTTTCTATGAAAGCTTAAAGTACAAACTATAAGCCAGTTTCTATAGAATTCAAAAATATCATTTAACTTTTGAGATATTTAATTTTTTGTAAAAATTTTCCAATATAAACGTATGGACCGCAAATTTTTCGGGGTCAATTTTCTCGGAAATTTTAAAATTCACTAAAAACCTATCTCCTCCTTCATTTTTTGACCTAGAGACTTCAAATTTTCAGGAAATGCTCCTTTTAATATTTTGAAGAATCTGAATGTTGGAATTTTTGAAATTTTGAAAAATAAAAATTTCATCCACAAAAAACTAAAAAAAAGGGTAGTTTTTTGACAATATTTTTTTTTTACTCAAAATTAAAAAAATTCCTACAATAGATCTCTTTAAAGTTTAATGATACACATTCTGTAAAAATTTGAGAAAGATTACTCAAAAAATGAAGGAGGAGATAGATTTTTAGTGAAATAGTCTTTTTTCGCATTTTTAGTTTTCGCCTTCCATAAGGAACCTATTGAATGCCCTTTCTTTGATCGCTTATATCTCAAAAATTACTTTGAGTTTTTTTAAGCGGTTAAAAGTGTCTGATAGCTCAGATTAAATTCTACAAAATAAGATCAAGTTGTAAAAAAAAAAAGTGACCCCCCCTATGGCCTTAACAAAGTTTATTTTCATGCTATTAAAAGGAATACAAAAAATGGTAAAATGGTAAAAAAATAAGCTAAAAATCTGGTCTAGCCTCAGTTAAAGGAAAAGTTAGTTCTACTTACTAATTTAGTGCTTTTTATGTGTTTGAATAGAACTTGTCAACTTTAATTATAATTTTAATTACTTAAGTGTTTTATTATTTGCTTGAAAATGACAGGATTGAATTTTAGATAAACAAAAATCTAGTTCTAACCATTTTTATTTTTGTTACTCTAAATATGTTGATTTAATATAATTTAAGTTACAATAATAGAAGTTCATAAAAAAAATAAATTTAATTAGAAGCTAAGAGTCTCTAGTTTCTTCATTTAACTAAATTTTACTTTTTTTTTAAGCAAAATTTATGAAAAGCATTTATTTTAACAATACTAATTATCTAAACTATCTATCTGAAGATATTTTTTGATTCACAGAAAATTTAGTATAATATTTAAGTAGCAATAACGTTTGGTACTATTTGTCTTGAATTAGATATAATTAATCATAGATGAACACACTACCAGGTTTTATAATATTATTTACTCAATTAGTATTTTCAGTAAATTTATTATTAGTTTTAGTATGAAAAATCAAGTATTATACAATTGTACATTAGTTTCAAGCATTTAGTTTCATAGGTATTATGTATTAGTTTAAAAGTTTTCAAAGCCTGAACAGCAATAATTAAAATACAAAAAAAAACATTCTTTCTCCTTCAATTATTAAGCAACCTTTTTTTTTATTTGTTCAGTCTAATTTTTATAAAAAAAATTTAAAATGTGAGAAGTTTTATCTTTTGAACTGGTTTTTAACTCAGGATAATTATTAAAAATTAGACCTTTTGTAGCTTTAGCTTATTTGTTTAATAAATTATGATAGTTTGTTATAACAGACTTCTCTAAACACTTCAAGAAACACTTAATCAGGGATTTCTAGCTCTTAAAATAATAGATAATAGAGTTTTACAGGCTTGCAATTCTTAAAGTCAATCTGAGATTTTAGTCTCAAAACTATCCTGAGTATTTTATAGAGAAACGAAAATATCCAAAGTCAAGCTGAGTTCAAAATTAAATTCTAAATATCTCAAGTTATACTAAGTTGTCCTAATAAGGGCATAGGGAGGAGTAAATTTATTTTTTCACAATTTGATCTTTCTTTGAAAGAGTTTTAATTAGTTACAGGTTGCTTTTTACATATTTTTAAAATTCAAAATAATTTTTGAGATAAAGCTGGTCAAAGTCAGAGAATATAATAGGTTCCCTATGGAGGTGCAAACTAAAACAGCAAATAACTAGAAACCACTAAAAATCTATCTTCTCCTACGTTTTTTTGAAATAAATGCCTCTAACTTTTATCAATGTTTTTTTCAATATTTCCGTAGGAACTGAATTTGAAAAAAAAATAAAAAAAATTTAAAAATATTAAATAAAAATAATAAATTTTTTACTTTTTTGTCACAAAATTTCTCAATTTTAGTTTATCTTAATAACTTGAAACAATTTTCTATAACAAATAGTGATAAATGCTAGAATTTTATACTTGTAGTATTATGCAAATTCACCATGGCAATGGAGCTAGTTCCTTACTTCATTTAGTGAGGCAACTAGATTCACTGCCACGAAGTATTTGATAAATTTAAGTATAAAAATCAACTTAGTTTTGAGCAAGGTTTCCTAAACTTGTTTCATAAGGCCCCGTTCCAGAAATTTAAAAAGCAATAGCCTCCTCCAATAAGACTTCTCAAAATACTACCCTACAACTTTTTTTTGCTCCTGATCAACTCCAGAATATCTAGTGTAAGTTTTAAACATAGGTTTTGTACCCCCTTTGCAGATTATGGCCCCCTTAACTTTTATAATAGGCCCACTTTTTTTCAAATTATATTGTGACATCTGGTGCCAGTTTTACAACTACCTTTTAATACACCTATTTTTTTATTTTTGCTTTTTATCATGAACTCCAAAATATCCAAAGTAAGTTTTAAAATTTTCTTATTATATTTAGTGTGAGTTTAAAAATTTTGTTATATCTAGTATTAGCTTCAAAACTACTCTTAAATATGCTGAAAATCATTTTTTTTTCATGGTCAACTCCAGAATACCTTATGTAAGTTTATAAGTATAGCCTTATGGCCCCCTCACTAGTCAAATCTAAAAAAGATAACTAAATGTAATCAAGTAAATGGCATTTTCTTTACCAAAATTTTGAACAGATTTTTAACATGTTTGTACATACTTTAGTACAAATATAATAACAGTATGTATGAAGACATTGAAACTATTGCTTGAGAAAGTAATCAAGAATATCTTTTTGTAAAAGTTTTCTTATGGAACAAATATAATCTTAATTTAAGTTGAAATTTTAATGAACAACTTTACTGTAATACTTCCAGAGACAAAAGTTCATATGAGCACAATATTTTAGATAAAATTGAATAATTCTGAACTTTTGTATATGTAGGACAACTAGCAAAATAATGGATAATTAAAAATTTATGTCAGGAGTCAGTCATTAAATGTATATGAAAATTGCTTATATACCTGTAAAGATCATATCCAGCAGATCTTTCTGAGCCTCTGGTAGGGGCAGTGGCGTTCTGAGACATTTTCATGAACTTCAGTGCTGGTTCAGCCATCTTCAGCTTCTTTGCTGGTTGATCTCCACTTTCCAAAATTGTAGCAGTTTCAATGGGCATTTTTTATTTATTTTAAGTCTAAATTTAAATTTCTGGCTTATTTGAGGTTTACACAATTTTTTTTTCAGGTAAGTAGAACTTATTTCCTTAAGATTTTATTAAACCAATAGAACTCATGAAATTTAATTCGTAAGACATAAATAGTTGTTATTAAGTATCTTTATAAGATGTATATAGTTCAAGTAAAATTCATCAGGTGTTAAAGTTAGTTACCAAGATATAAAAATGGTTAATTTGTAAATATTTAAATTCAAAAAATGGGTTCATTTTTAATAAAAAGTAATATAACACAAATTTAGACCTTCTACTAAGAAGGGGGTTATTTTCTAGTAGGCAGCCAAGATGTACCAGATACTATTTTACAATGCTTGCTTATTAAAACTCAAACAGTTAATAAAACTTTAAAAACTTACAACTAAAATTAAAAAAATTATCAAGACTAGGTTATGATTGAAAAAGCATAACTATTTAGACAATAAAAAAGCCAATTCGAAAATATTTCAAAGGTTTGATTTACTTAACAAATTTGCTCAAATTGTTTTAAAGCTAGTGAATATATTTATAATTAGTTTAAGTTAATTTAAATTTAGGTTAAGAAATTTTTCTTAGAAGTTAGTCAAATCTTATTTCATGATTTTGTTAGGTCTGGTCTTTATATACAAAATTTAAGTCCATAGGGGGTCCAACATTTTTTTTTACAAAAATTAACTTTTGCTTTTATATGAAAGCTTTAAGTACAAATTACAAGCCAGTTTTTATAGAATTCAAAAATATCATTTAACTTTTAAGATATTTAATTTTTTGTTAAAATTTTCCAATATAAACGTATTGACCGCAAATTTTTTTGGGTCAATTTTCTCGGAAATTTTAAAATTCACTAAAAATCTATCTCCTCCTTTATTTTTGAGGCAATTTCTTCAAATTTTTAGGAAACATTGCTTGCTTATAATAAAAGGAAAAAACGTTACTTTAGAATTTTAGTAATTTTAAAAAATAAAAAATTTATCACAAGAACTAAAAAAATTTTTTTTTAATTCCAAAGTATCGTTTTTTTGTTATTGTATAAAGATTAGACTGTGAAAGTTTGAAGAAGATTGCTTGAAAAATGTAGGAGATAGATTTTAAATGAATTAGTCTTTTTTTGCTCTTTAGTTTTCCCTTCCCATAGGGAACCTATTATGCGGTCCAACTTTGACTGGTCATATCTCAAAAAATTGTTTGAGTTTTTTAAAACTATAAAAAGCATCTTGAAGCTTAGAAAAAACTCTATTAAAATAATATCAACTTGTAAAAAACATGGCTTATTTAAAACTTTTTTATAACATGAGTTATTTAACATGGTCTTATTTAACAATTATTTATTTAACATTTTTTTAAAACATGGTTTATTTAAATATTTTGTTAAAAATTCTGGTTTTTTCAGGCTATTTTCAAATTTAGGTGAAATTATAAAACTCCAGGTGAAATGGCCACTCTGCTGTAGAGAAGTTTTAATCATCTATTATTTAAGTAATTAAGAAGGATGATGTCACAGCAATATCAAGGTGGAATTATACTCAATTTCTTTTTTAAAAATTAACTTGGGCTACAAATTATATTTTATAAAAATAAAAATAAACTTATATATTGTTAACTAATAAAATTTAAACGTTTAATTGCTTTTCTATTAAAATATAAAGGGATTGTATCAATGTAATAATTTATATTGATAAGAGTATTGAAAAAAAATATTGATTAATTATTAAATTATATAATAGATAAATTATTCTTACAACTTAATATATAGGTTGTTTTAAACAAAGCATCTTTTTAGATTAAACATATAAGCTCTATATAATTTCAGCATGATATTGGTGCAACATCATCTTACCTTATTTTATTTAGGACAACTTCTAAAAATTGGGTTAACAGAGTGGATAAAGAATAATAGCATATAATAGGAATAGAAAATTTAAAACTACTTATTTTAGTTTAATTTGAATCAAAATAAAAAACTTATGATAACGTATGGGTCAAATATGTTTTAGGACAATAATCATGTTTAATGTTTAATATTTAATAATTACGAATTTAGATTCAACTAAAAGAAATTTTTGGAGCACAGTTTTGTTCTTTGAAACAGAGAGAATTAGAAGATTTGTTGTTATTTAAAATTATAATTTAATTTGTGATTAACAACAGTGGTAGATTGTTGTATCTTAAAATTAAGGAAAAAAGAAAGTAAGCTTCTGCTCTAATTGAAGTAAATTTTATTCATATAGTAAGTCTTTAAAAATGTTAGAAGAAAAACTTTAGATTATTTTAATTGTTTTGCATCGATTTAATGTGCTTTAGTTGTTATAATCTACTTTGAAACTGAAAATTAACTACTTTAATTGTTTAAAACTGCATCTTTAAGGAACTTAACTTTTTTTTTATTTTGATCTAAAATTTATATTTAAATTATTACAATGCATAAACATAAATTTAACTACAAAACGAGTTTAAATAAACATTATTAATATGTGTACCTTTACTTACTGTGAAACTATTCCAATCTGTGAGGCTATGCGGATGGTAATCCAGAAAATATTTTTGCTGTAGTGTAGCAATAAGAGAATTTTATAATTTCTCAACTAATTAACATTAAAAGCGCCAAAACTAAATAGACATTTTGGACCAAAACAAAGTGCAGGAGTGGACAGAGCCCAATGAATACCTAATCTAATCATTTAGATCGGGGGTAGGCCTGCAATATTTTTTTATCTAGAAACATGTTTTTATCAAAACAATTTTTTAAATCCTAAGTTAAAATCTTAAATAAGGCTCTTTATACAGTAAACATTTATTAGAAGTGATTTATTACTGTTTATTTTGTTATGTTCTTGGTTTAAAGTAGTGTTTACTTAATAATACAAATAATTTAAGTAAATGCAGCCCGCGAGTACTATTTTCTATACAGTTTGGCCCACAAACAATTTTCTCTAAAAATTTAGCCCTTGACTTATAAAAACCTTCTGAATTTTAAATTAAATGAATAACTTTTTTTATTTAAGTATAACTTTTTTGTTTGATAGTTTATTTGTAGTTTTGCTTATACTCTTATTGTAAGAATTCTTTAAAACTATTTGAAAAAAAAAAAATTCTGTTATAAATTTTCCTAAAGTCTATTAATTGTAAATAAGGTATAAACAAACTCTAACAATTTTTTTAGTTTGTTCTATGCTTATGTATATAATATTCATTAAAAACTAAGAAAAATAATATATATAGTGTATTTTAAGATGTAACGTTAAAAGGCGTTAAATCCTAGAGATCTTGATAAGCTAATTAATTTGTTAAATTTTTTATGACGTAACCTTTCTGCACAACTTAATTTATGTTTCATTTTTAAAAAACTTGCCTATTCTTAGAGCTTTTTTAAGGTTAGTATATGCTTTTATTAAATTTGTAGTTTTTGCAGTGAATTTTATGTTTTTATATCAAACTTTTTTTTAAACTATAAAGTTCGTTTATAGTTTCTTTACTACTCACATAAATATTATTCATATTTATACATGCTTTTTTTCTAATGTGTATCAATATTTTATAGACTTCGTACTTCGTAGATCTGTTCTTAAATTTATTTGAGAGCAGTGAAACGCCGTTAGTCAGAATAAAATTTTGAAC
The DNA here is from genome assembly GCF_965202585.1 of Thalia democratica. Taxonomy (NCBI): domain Eukaryota; kingdom Metazoa; phylum Chordata; class Thaliacea; order Salpida; family Salpidae; genus Thalia; species Thalia democratica. The sequence goes on along the minus strand of NW_028139366.1, from coordinate 21,714 downwards.
AAGCAGTTTTGAGAAGTCGAAACAGATTCTGTGGTATAGTGTATGTGTATTTTATCAAATTTTTATTCTTTTTACTTTTTGGTTTGTATTTTTCGTAACACATAGTGTGTTTTTTTTAATGTAATATTTTACAACAAAAATACATAAAGCAGCATTATCATAAGAATTAATAAAGTTAGTTTATAACTTATCCTTGTTTTTATTTTAAAGTGTGTAACAAGAATAAAAATAAGTATAAAAACAAATGATTTGTAAAAACAAATAATAATATAAACTTCTAATTCCTTTGTCAAAAAAAAAAATCAAATAAATCAAAGTTAATAATGATGTGTATATTATATGTTTTGGTTTTAAGAAAGCATAATAATAATGATGTGTATATGGTAGTATAATATTTTGTATATGATAGTTAAGGGAAAATGTATTCAAAAAGTATAAAGGCTTATTAAGAACAGTTTTTTTAATTATATCTAACTGATTTAAACAAAAGAACAGAAACCTCACTAGAAAGTGTTTCACAACTTATTCGTTCCCGAGAGTTTGATGCTAAGAAACTTGAAAGCTATTTCAATAACCACCATTTTTTTTTTAGAAAGAGTTCCGACATTAGTTAAACTGTTTACGATGTATTTATTTTTTGGTATATTATTTTAACTTTACAATGCTTTGTTTCGTTTATTTTATGTCTGTTTTAGTTCTTTGGTTCGTTGAAGAAAGTTAAGATATATTAAATTAACAGATAATTAAGTGTGTTTTTGATTATATGTATGCATAACATTAATGAGGTAGATTATCAAAAAGAATCATATTTTTGTTCATATCCGGCCAAAGTCTAATCCAGCCGTATTTACGAAAAAACTTGCCCAACATGACCAGATAAGTAAGGAAGCACTGTACGCACTTATGAATAAAAAAGTACTTTAATTATTTTTTTCACATCAATACTTATTATTCACACATTCTTAACTTTATAGCAGACTATTTTTACTGAACTGCAATAACTTTTAGACAGAAAAAAGAAAGAAGATTATTCACAAAAAAGTTTTATGAATAAGTAAATTTTGTATGTTAATAATTTTGCTCGTCTTTTTTAACTTCTTTGTTTACAAGTTATGATAAAAACATATGACAAAAATTTTACAAGAATATATTAGAATAAGCTGTAACTAGTTGTAATTATCAAGTTCTTTATAATGTCACAATAAAATTACGACTAATGAGAGTTTATTTGAAAAAAAAAACACTAATTTCCATAACATTTCCAATTGAAGTTACTACTGTATGAAAATAATTTAAGATTAATAATTTATTATTTTTGAGAATTCACCGTTGAGCGGATTTTCAAATTGTAAATCTGTATTAAAATAATAATGTTAAAAATGACAAATAATTAAGAATTGGTTTGAGTTAACATTATTATTTTACTACAGATTTACAATTTGAAAATCCGCCTTGCGGTGAAACTGAGTAATTGTTTATTTTCAAAAATAATAAATTATTAATTATCAATCTCCTATTAGTGGATAGATTACTGTGTCCTATTTATTTGTTCAAACTCTATAGTATAATAATTTAAGATGACACAATATTTATTAATCAAGTATTATAGTTTTACTCAAAAAATGTTCAATGCCATGTTTTTAATATTGTATTACATCAGACTTAACTTATTTTCCTAACTTAGTAAAAAACCATTAAAAATTTAAAACTGTTTATGCATGAATTAAAGTAATAAGATAATTGGTAAAAAGTATTATTTGTGTTTGTACTTCTACAATTAAATTGCTAGCAAGAAAAACTATATTTTTTTTTAACTATCGAGCGATTATACTTTAATATAAATAAAGTAAATTATATAACACTTCATAGTGTAAAACGTCAAAACAATTAAACTGGAATTACTGAAACACTCAACTTTTTAAACCTTTTTTTTATCATAATCTTATGCATTAGCAAAAAGTTTATAATTTATCATAAAATTACTACATTTTAAAGTACTTTTGAATAGTGATGTACCGGACCCGGACTTTTTTTTCAAATTATGATCCGGCCGGAACTGGACCCGGATATTTTTTTCATATCAAGATCTGGCCGGATCCGAATATCAGACAAAAATGGCAATATCCGGCCGGATCCGGAACCGGATAGTGAGTTTCATATATAAAAACTAGCCTGGGTTTTTCAAAAAATCTTTAAACTAGCCTGGTTTTTTATAAAAAACTAAACTAGTATGAGGCAGCCTAAGATTTTCAAAAATTTCCAAAAATTTTCAAACTAGCAGGGTTGCCACTGTTTAAGTCAAAAAAAACAGCTAGAGTGAGTATAAACTAGCCTATGTCATAATGAGGTTTTTAAAAACTGAAAAAACTACTTTAATCCAATAATCAGTAAAACAGCTAGCCATAAAGTTGACAATTTGGTGGTAAAGTTTTTAATTTTACAACATAGGTAAAGAGTTGCATTTCTGAAATGTTTATTTCATAGTTTAAATGTAAACAAATGTAAATTAGTACGTGTACAAAATGAGCTAATCATGGTAGGTGTTTAATTTTAACTGACGAAAATGACTCTTTTTAATTTGTCAGGGTTTGTTTTTAAGAAAATACTTTTCTGCATGATCTTTTTTACTAACTAAATCCAAATCCGCCGGATATCTGTTAAAATCCGGCCGGAACCGGATACGAACCTATTTTTATATCAAGAAATGGCCGGAACCGGATCCGGATCTTTTTTTTATATCAAGATCTGCCGGATCCGGATATCAGAAAAAAATAGCAATATCCGGCCGGATCTGGACCCGGATAGTGAGTCCGGTACATCACTACTTTTGAATTAGCAGGTAGTTTGGTAGTATTGAGACTAAAAAGTACTTGCAGTTAAAACAAGTTTTTACTACCAGTTAGTTACTTTAAATTTCAAATAGTTAACGTATATTTGTACTTTATCCCTACTAGAACTCATTGTTAATCTGTATTAAGTCTAAAAATGTGTTTAATACGCAATTCTATAGAGCTTAGTTTAATACAGGTTTGAGTACGGTTTTTATATCTTCAGTTCGATCATTTAAGTTAAGATATCTCTTTACTATTAATTACTTTTAAACAATTGATATCATAGATAACAAGAACATATATACTATTTAATTAATAAAACCTTAAGTAATTTCAAAAGAACTTTAACTAATCGTAAGCAAATAATTAAGACGAACTTAAAAACAAATCTTGAAGAATTAAAAACAATTTAATATCTTAAAACTTTCAAAACTATAAACTTCATTATTCATTCAGACAGAAACTTAAAACTTTACTTAATCAGTTCAATAAACCTTAGTATTTGAAATGACAATAATAAATATCACTAGCTAACAAAGTTTTAATTTGTGGTAAAAAGACTGTTTCAGCAGTAAATATTTAGAAAAAAGCTGTAATGTTAGGTATCAAAAATACTTTTATATGCCTAACAATTTCAGTTTTATCATACTAACAAATTTTGACAATACTGAAAAAAAAGATAGTTTAGCAACAAAGAAATACTAAATAAGTTTATTACTTTAAGTGTGTAGACTACATAATAAAAATCTATAAGTGTTCTACATCAGTAAAGTAAATAACTATAAAAAAACACAAAACAATAAAGTACATTCTCAACAAAGTATTATTAATTTTCTGAACTTAAATACAGAAATTTTGGATCTTTACAGAACCTTTCATACTCTTCTTTGTCATTATAAACTCTGAGCGCCATAATTTTAGACATTTCTGATTTAATAAAGTTTTCGTCGAGAAGTGATGAAGTGTCTTCCGGATCGAAATATTTCCTTTTCGGACTAAACAAAGACTTAGCAATCAACTTTTTGTTTTCATCGTCGGTGGTTTTTTCAACGCAAGTTCTTGGACCGTGGTACAAGTAGAGAGGCTCATCTGGGTTGTAAGTGTCATACTTTGAGTAATCCTCGTCAAACAACACTTGACCAATGTATGCTTTGGTCACACAAGAGTCGTTACCGTTCGGTCCTCTAAAGGCGCTGTAAATTGGATCCCTATTCGAAGGTCTCTGTTTTGTATCTTTCAAATTATTTGTTGAGTAAACCATATTTTCATCGTCATCATCCCGCTCACAAGGGTTCCAGGGAAGTAGAGTTTCTGTTGAAATATTATATGTTTCTTATATAGTTATTTGTCTTAAATAAAAAAGGCTGCTGAATTTACCGAAATGTAAAGAGCTTATTTAAATAAAGAAAAACCTTTACTTATATTTCTTGTAGTTATAGATAGTGTTTTATAGTTAAATTAAAAGTTTAACTCAAAAGAAAAAGCTTATTGTGGTTTATTTGAATTAAAATGAAAAAATAAGATATTTCAATTTTTTTTACTTTCATCGTGTGTGCACCATGTTTTGTATTCTTTCAACTTGAGTCTTGAGTTTAGAGGCATTTTAGTGTCAACTTGTATTTGTACTTTCTGTCCCCATTCAATTGTTTCCAGTTTCATCCAACGACCAGAGTTTTCTTCAACAGCAACTAACATAAGTTCAAAACTTAGATATCGATTAAACTCTAAAACTGGTTGCTTCATCAATTCCCAAGCACATACAGATGATGGATAATCATTCATCTATCAAATCATATAATGTTTTTAAATAACTGAAAGTTGAAAAGCCTACTATTACTTAAAATAAAACTTTATAAGAATATTATTGTTAGTAGTTGTTGCTAGTTCTTATTAGTATGTTGAGTACAAAACAGCTTTTTAAGGTTTTTTTGTAAACCAGGTCTTTATACCACATTTCTTGAGCGCTTATTTTATTGTTCAATAAACAATATGTAAAAATATTTCTTGTAAACAATATAACACTTTATTTTTTTAACTTTGTTATAAAATTGTACTAGGTAAACGTAAAACTGATTTTAAGTCATTTGTGTAGTTCCAAAGCTAAAATCCTTTAAAATAGATATTAATGTAATGTATATTAAACTTTGGCTAAATTAAATGTTTATAAATGTGTATTGTTCATATTAATACGTTTTTATTTATTTAAATTAGGGTTTCCCAAACTGAGACATATGGAGGTCAAAAGTAGTAAAGGGGCCACAGGGGGGCCATAAAGCCACAATTTAAAATGTATTTATACTAAATATTCAGGAGTTAATGGTAAACAGCAAATAAATCGTTTTAAGTGTATTTTAAGTAAGTTTTTTGATAATTTTTGTCAAGTGGCCATAGTTTTTTTTTTAATTTTCTTTAAAGGGGGCCTTACGAAAAAAAAGTCCGGGAAACCCTTCTTTAAATGAATGAATTAACGTAGTTTATAAAAGTTTTCTTAAGTTTATACATTATTGTTTATATTTGAATTTAGATAATATTAAGTTAAGTACTGTTCTGTAGTTTTTACTAAATGTTTATAAGATTATAATTTACCACAAACTTTTTTTTGTACTGCATATAAAAAAAACTTACTTGCATGCGAACCATGTTATGTTTTTTTGTTGGCCCTTCAATTGTTACGCATGATTTACGGTCGTACCATGGATATGAATAGTTTGTATCACATGAGTATTTAAAACCCTTTACTAGTGACAAACTATCAAAGACCTCCCTAGTTTGATTATTTTTAAATATTATTATTCGGACAACTATAAAAATATACAAGAACATTACATATGGTAAAAATTACTATCTAGCTCACTGATGATTTTTACACTTGGTTTAATCAAACAAAATTCCACAAAAAGTTTAAAATCCAAATTTTGTAAAAAACAAAAAATTATAGATTACGTTTATTCATTTTTACCCCATAAAATTGAAACAAAACTTAAGCGAGTATAAAATTGAAAACAATTTAAAGCGATAAAAACAGCTTCTTTGTCTGTTGTTGGTACTAAAATACTATTACATTTTTTATACACAAGTCTTTTCTATGTATGTTAGTTTTCTGTTTGCAATACTGTATAATGAAAAAGGCAAAGAAAACCTTGTTTAAAGAACATTAAAAATGTTAAAAAACCATTTCTTTAGTAAAAAGAAAAAAATCTTCACAAAGTACTATTTTACGAGATGGTTTATGCAAACAAAACAATGTTTGTTAAAGTATGTAACTATATTAAAAAAAAGTTTTAAACAAACCTCAACCCTTCATTGTAATTGACTTCCATTTTACCTTTAGTGATGCCCTGTACAAAACCAATGGTCCATATCTCACCTTTTTTGATTGGTGGGAACAAAACTGTGGCATGGGCTTTGAAAACATAAGGGTGATATCCAAACCATCCTTCACTTTCCTGGACAACGAGACGCACTTTTGGGTCGTTTCGGTAAACCACCCCAAGCGAAGAGTATATTTTGCCTTCATCTTTACTTTTGCGTTCATCTTCAACTGTTTTCTCATTCGGCCAAATCGAGCAAACTGCAAGAGTGGAAGCAAAATGTTCCCAACTTACTTTGTGAATTCGATGTAAGTATATAGACATAAGTCTAAGGATAGAACTTTTTGGTAACTTACGAAAACCAGATTCTTCACCTATCTGTTGACATCTGTTCAGTACATGCTCAAAGCACACAATATGTTTCAAGTTTTCCTCATTTCTTACTTTAGGATTGCTCACATCATAAAACCTACTTGTTAAGTACTTTGGCATTCGAGCTACGCTTGGGTTGAAAAAATCTTTGTTCAAACTTATTAAGCCGTTTAGAAAATTTAATTCTTGTTCGTCATGTGACATTTTATCAATTTCTTCTTTACTGAATTTTTTTTTACTTTTAGGACTTTTATCTTTATTTGAAGTTGAAGAATTTGAATCAGATTGATGCTCAACAACAGCTGCCGTTTAAATGATATTAGTTTAAAACTAACTAGATAATGAAAAAAGTACTAGAAAAAAAAAACTAACCTTTTTTTGGAAATATTTTAGAAGACATTTCTGATAGTTGAATGTTTCCATACTTGTCTTTTAAAAGCATGTTCGCAAGCGTTTCTGCAAAATAGAAAATACAGTGTCTCAAATAAAAGTTTATAGAGTGTTATATCTAAAAAATTCTGTAACTTTTTACTAAAATAAAACATTTGATGTGAAATTTAAGAATGACTTAAAACTTACTCATGACCTTTTGATTCGCTGTTATTTCTAGCAGTTTGTTGATGATCACTTTAATAGAAAGTATCTGATCAATATTTAGCATATCTTTAAGTAGCGCCAGTAAAGGCTCGTCAATGGTGTCTTTAAATCTTCCTTCTTTGACCCAAATTCTAAAGTCATTGTCATTGAGAGATGCTTTTTTCCACGGATAATTTAAAGTGTTAATGTAGTAAATGCAGATACCAGCACTCCAAATATCTCGTTGTTTAAAATTTGTCTTACGGCCGAAGTAACTACTTGGAGGTAAGTAATTTTGTTTTGTTAAATCTTTTTTGTTTTTTAAGTTTAAATCAAGAACTAAATTTTTTTCAGCATCAATTTTTAAGCATTCAATATCAATTGTATTATGAGTTGATTTTGGTACTGAATGAATCAAATTTAGCTTGAAAATAAGCTGTCTAGTCCATTTTAACTTTGTTGCTGCGTCAGCTGTATGTAAAGCTTCAGCTAAAAACGTGAAACTATTTTTTTCTTTTATAAGATTAGGTGTTTTTAAGTGATCATCGAAAAAGCTTTCATAATTTGTCGTTGAAAAGTTCTTAGTTTCTTTGCTAGTATATAGGAATTCATCGAATTGTAAACCATCGGTAGAACTTTTTAACTCTTTTAAACGGTAGTTATTTCGTGTTCTGACCGTATTAAGTAGTTGAAAGTTTTTTGGTTTGATAATATCTTCAAAAACCATCTAGTTTTGCAACAACTATAATAACTGAAAATTAAAGAATAAAAGTTGTATTATAAATATCTGTTATTTTCTAAACGATCAAAGCTGTTTATAACAAAAAAAAATAAATAAAAATACTGATTTTATACAAGTTTTTAATTAAAATAAATAGTTTTCACAAAAGCTGTAAAAATTTTATTGTCTATGAAAAGTTTAGACACCTTTAGAAAAAAAGAATAATTTCTAAAAAAGACTTATTTAAATTTTGAAGTAGAGGTTAGCTTGTTAAATTTTAAACATAACTTTACTTTGTATTTAACTGATTTTCCTTATCTAAAAAGAATACTGTTATGGTTATCTTATTAGAAAAAATAAATTCTTCAAACAATTTCTTAATACTTTTATTCAAGTATAAGTATGTTCTAATTTCAACATGCTTGTGATAGTTTACTGTAATTTTTTTATAATATCTTTAAAATAAATTAACAGTTTTGAGTTTTTTACTGTAGCTTTCGCACTCGTGTTAAAAGAATCTAAAATATATAACCAAATGTAAAAATATTTTTTCTACTTAAAGTTTTATATATAACCTAAAGTTTTGAATTAAAAGATAATTTTAACCATTATGTACTTTTACTACGTTAATCGCCTTTTATAACTAATTTTATATTTAAAGTGTAAAATAAACGAAGTTAAGCTAGACATTGTCAATACTAAATAAAGCAGCTTACGTTAAGCTTAAAAATTAAATATAAGTTAAGCAAGTATAATATTGTGTTAAACTGTATTCAAAAGATTTAAAACAACTTCAATAAAGTTTAAGATATTCAGAGGTTGTATATCTGTTTTATATACTATGCTTAAAATTAGTTACAATGTACTGGTTATAAGTCTCTATATTTGTTTTTGACTAGATGGTTGGTTATACTTAAAGGGGAGGTATTCTAGTTTCAAGCATACAATCCTGTTTAATATACAATGCAGTCAAGTTTAAAACACTTGAACAAATTAACTAAAAGCTAAGGGATAGACTAAATCACTGTTTCTTTTTTGTTCAATGAAAGATAATAATAGCTTTGGTTTATCTTACAGTTTTTACATTTTAGGGAATTAACTTAGTTTAGAAAAAATCAAAACTATAATTTTTCTATAAAAAATTAAACTTTTTAAACTGTTTTTAATAGTTGTGTTTAATCTTACAACTTATTTTGAAGGATTATACGATTCAAATGTATTAAACTCTTCAACTACTTGCCAATAAAAAGTACTATGAATAAAAACATATATACTGCATTGAATACATTTTTTTATCAAAAAAAAAGACTTTATTAGGTATAAAAACTCAAAAATTTTTTACGCACAAATACTTATTGCTAAATATTTTACTATCGAGTTTTTCGATTAAAGTAGTCAAACTTTTTTGCAATTTTAAAAAACACTATAAGAAGATATTCCTAAGTTTTCATTAAAACTAAGCTAAAAATCAATTTCTTAAAAGTATAAGTTTAAGCTTACAAATAGTAATTATTAAAACAGTTTTAAGTAATTTTTCATTTATGTTTTTATTGACAATGATTTTGTTATTCAATTTTGTTTTTGCTTTAAAATATTAAAACCATTACAAAAATGAAATAAATTAAACCGTGTGTTTTAAGTTTTCTCAACAGAAAATCATTTTTGATTTTTTGAACATTTTGAAATTTGATATTTGAAAATTTTGAATTTTTGATAAATTTAAACTTAAATGTTTTGAAGTTTATTAGAATTTAAAGTTTAGTAGCAATTTTGCTGATACAGTTGCTACTTCGTAGCCGTCTTAAAATAAAACTTTTGTGTTTTTTATTTTATATAATTTAATAAGAGTCTCTGATTTTTTAGATTATGAGCATTGTCTTTTGGAATATTTTGGTAAAACTTTAATCCTATCAGAACTAGTATCTCAGTACTAACATACTTTAACTTATTTAGAATTGTTTGTAATTCAGAATAACAAACGAACACCGTGCAGTTAACTTTGTTTTAAGGAAATATAACATTACAAACAAATATCATTACTTATTTTGAGACAAGTCATTACTTTTTTATCATAACACTATAAACATCTATCTTTTTTTGGTCATGTTGTAAACGTAGTAAACCTTATTATAAACCAAACAGGCATTTGATAAAGATATACTAGTTTTTTCGAAACATGACTATAACTTTTTATTAAAAAGCAGTGTAAAAGTACCCAAGTTTATTTGACCACGAAAAAAGATTCATAATGCTTGTTGAAAGAAATGGAAAATAAAGTTTCTAAAAGTAGTAAATATAAATAAAAACAGTCGAGTTAAAGAAATGTAGTGTAAAAGTATATTTAGTTTTAATTTTGAGTTACATAATTTGTTTTTGAATTAACTTTTTCTAAAAGTGTTTGACAGTCAAATAAAGTTGCACTTAAGTATTTCAAACTATGTGATTTTGGGAGCCGATCATATCTATTCCGCTATCATTTCTAACCCGATTGTTTCTAACCCGATCACTTCTAAACCGATCACTTCTAACCCGATCACTTCTAGCGTGATCGTTTCTAACCCATTTTACTTGTTTATTTTACTTTTATTTTTCATCTAGATTAGATGCAAAAACAAACTAGTCTTAATAAAGTTATTAAAAGAATAAAAAAAAGATTAATTTTTAGTTACTTTAAAACATAATGATTTAATGTGTTACGTAATAAATATTTTTAGTTTAAATTTAAATTTTAGTATTAACGTAATATAGTTTTAATCTATTTTTATTACCTCATTTTTTTTTTTTTTATCCTACACATAAGTTCAAATTTTTTCATTATTTCAAATTATAATTTTTTAATTTACTTTAACAGACGTTATTGTTAATCTGATACAAATACTAAATTGTTTACTTTACAAAATTTTGAACTCTTCTTTGTAGGATTTTAAAGTAAGCAGTTATAACTATACTTAAGTTAAATCTTATTGTAATTATCATGATTTTGTATATATATATATATATATATATATATATATATATATATATATTACTATAATAATTTTAACATAAGCAAACAATAAATTTTAAACCTTTACAATTCTAATTTTCAGATACAAAAACCTTTATATTACGGTCTAAAAGCTACAAGTCTGACGTAAATTTTTATTCTACTGCTGAATATCTTATTAATTTTATCGTAGGTTAATTTTAAGTTTCATCTTAATAACTTATACAAATTGTTCTACAACTTGCATAGGCCTATCAAGATAACAAAATTCAAACAGACATTAGGAGAAATTAAAAACTTTTGTTATATTAAGTGGAAAAGCATGATTTTAGACATAACCTAGCTATTAAAATAGTTATGTCATATGACAAACCTCAAAAGAATGTTAAGTCGATTGACCTTCATGATTTCACATCATTAATAAGTTCCTACTTAGTCCTAGACCAAAAAAAGCCACTAATAGTTAAACAGACGTGTTAATTTGTATAAAAAGTACGAGGGATAATAATACCTCACCTAGGTTATCTTCCTTGAAACTTTCACTTAAACTAGTACTTTAGTTGACTAACACTTCTTTAAAATTTACTTTGTTATGAAGAGTTGAAATAACTAAAACGAAATAACTACCCTAAAAACCTTTTGAAATAGATTAACAAATGAAATATAGTTAAATTAAGTATAATTAAGAGCGAAAAGTTTATTCTTCTTTTCATCTTTTCAACTTGAGCTTTGACTTTTCGACGTTTGTTCTTTATGTAAGAACTATATGCAGGAGTGCAATCCTTTGTGATGCGGCTGTTTAGAGGTTCCGGCTCTTCGCGTGTGTAAACTGGTGCATACATTTTAAGTTTTTAATCAACACTGTAACAACTATTTGGTTACTTAATTGTAAAAACTATTAACCAACCCAGCGATTTTAAATATATAGTTAGTAAAGTTTAAAAAAGTTCGCCAAAAATAGGCTCACCGCTTACTTTGTTAAGGTTAATTGTTTTTTTATGAATTAACTTATTATCAACAGTTTCACTTCATTTTGAAAACAACATCCAGTATGTTACTAGTTTAGAGTCTAAACTTTAGACATTTAAGTAAGGCATAGTTAAAATAAAGATTGGTATCAATTTTTAGTTTAATTTATGATTAAAATAAAAACAATTTACTCAACATCTTATAAAACAATAAAAAGTTAAATTATGGAAAATAGTTTAAAAAATAGTTTTGTATTAATATCAACTATTCATTTTATAATTTCAAAGCGTGTGAATAAATATAGGATTTTTGTAAAAATAACAACATTTTCCAAAACTTCTCAAAACTTTTTTCCCAACTTCAAAAACAATAATGTTAATTCAAAGGACTTTATTTATTTTAAAAGCGTATATATCGGCGTTTTTCTTTCAAAAACACGCTATTTACATATAATTTCGCGTTTACGATCAGTATATGAAGTTTAAAAGAAACTAAGTTAACAACAATTGACTCAAGAACATAAAAGATTTAGTTTCAAGCATCAAGAATATCAAATTGCGAGCATAATTCGTCTAAACTGTTAGTATAAAACTTTACGATTGCTTATATATTTTGTTTGTGTAGTGATTTAAACAGTTTTCTTTCAGGCTTGTTGTTGTTTTGTTAACAAAAAGTACTTTGCATTTAGTGTTTAGTTTATAACTCAGAAAAATAACTTAGGAATCAGTTCCTTTACTAAGATCAACAAATGTAACTTTAGTACTAAGCTACTAGTTAATTAAGTGGATTATAGCTTAAATACTTGGAGACTAAAAATTTAAGGCCATAAACATAACCAGTCTAAAAAAAATCATTGCAGTTATAATTTGATAGTTGTAGTGTTGCGATCTACTGTGATGTGATATCTTTATCTTTTTAACTAAACATAAGTATTTTATGATAAAAGTTTAAAATTTCAATATACTTTTAAACAAGGTTTTCTGTAAATTAATTTAGACCTAAGCCAATATTTATAACTTTAATACTGTAAGGTACTCGTAAGTAACAAAGTCAATTTAGTTTAAGTCTGAAAGACCACAAACATAACCAGTATAATTATCATATCTTTGAATTTTTTTATTCGTTACTTAATAAACAAACTTCAACCTGTTTAAAGAATTTTAAGTTTTATTAACATTAAGATACATCGAACTGAAAATAAGTTGTTAAACATAATTTCAATAATAAACTTTTTTAAATTTACCAAAAGCATTAGCTTTATGTTTGTAATAAAAAAGTTTAATGCAACTTTTTTGTGGTATAAAAAGAAGGTTGTTATACAATTGTACAATCGAAATATACACTGAAGTATCTTAATAAAATTTGTTCAAAACTTCTAAGAAAGAATTTCTTTGCAAATTGGACAGAAATTAGATTTTTTCAACCAGTCTTTCAGACATTTTCGATGATAAAGGTGGCCGCAGTTAAGTTTGAACACCTCTGAATTTGCTTTAAAATCTTCTAAACAGATACTACACTTGCATTCTTTTTCGTTTTTATTAAACCTGACAGTTGGGAAGTTTTCGACTTGTCCAATATCCACTTTGTTATTTACAAAAGCACGATGTCGATCCACCATATTGTTTGTATCGAGAGCGTAGCGAAAATCTTCATATAGTCCTAACTTTGGACAGACTTTTCTTGTTTGGAACACTGATTCCATTTTTTGATTTCCATCTTCGCTGACAACTAAATTTATATCGTTGTTGATATTATGTGTAATTACATTACATTGTTCTGTCAATTTAATCATCCTTTTCTGATCAATAAACTCTTTAGGTTTCTCGTAATGAAAACAAACTTTGTTTGTCTTTAAAGCTGGTTGTTTTTCATAATATAAGTAAATAGACTGTAGCTCTATCAAGTTCTTCCAACGCGTGCAAAACGTACAAAGTTCAAACATAACTTCATTGTACTTACGTTGAAAGGAAAAATTACTTGGATCACCGTCGATATCATTCAGAAGATTAATCATAAACAAACAATGATTACTCACGATATTATAGAATAAGGAGATGTAGTGGTCTTTTAGCCCGTTTGCTTTCTCTTCTATTCTTTTAACACAGCTTCTTCTTGGTCTTTTATTTCCAGAACTCGAAGCGCTACTATCCACGTTTCGTTTACTCATGTTGTTTATATATATAGTAAATTTAATCTGATATCAAGAAACAGTCAAATGGTTATGGATTTGGCAAACAAATTTTTGAAACATTTATTGAAGTATTTTCTAATTATACAGTGGAATAAAAAGATGATACAAAATTTAGTACAAAGGAATTAAATGATTACTAGGGAATTATTAATAGATTAAGAATAAAATTTATCATTAAACTTGTGTATAAAAACTATTAACTTGATTTTAACAATAGTTGTAAAAAGTATAGTGATGAAAAGCAAGATGCAAGATGAAAGTATTGAACTATTTATAAACTACATACATATTGGTTTCTTGAAATTAGTTTAGTTTGTCTGCTACGGCAAGTTATATAAGTTATATACTTAATTACAACTGAAAAAGATAGCTAACTTACATATGGTGCATATAAACCGTACTTATTGTTATAAAAGATAATATTTACCAAAGGCATTTTCTGAAAAAATATTTTTACGAATATCTTTACTATGTCAAGGTTTATTAATAAATACTTAATAAAATGATACAAAAATAAAACAGTATACTGTGTTTTTGTGTTTATGAGAATAATGTAAAACTGTATTCATAGAACTGGTTGTCACAAAGTTAATAGTAAATAAATAAACTTGCATTTTTCATTGTGGTCTTTTTTAGTTAAAAAAAATACCCTGAGTAATTAGAAACTTTTGTAATTTATATTAAGTTTAAAACCTCTTTTTTAATCATTAAACTTATACAAAAATAAATAAATTTTTAAAGTCCATTATTGTCAAGTTATGAAAAACATTGCTGGAAAAACTAAAATGTTAAAACAAGACTGATATTTTGAAAAATAGATTAAAGCTAAAATCCTAAGTGTATCTATTCAGTTATTTACATGAAAATATAGTAAAATTCAAATTATCTATTTGTCGGTTTAAATAAGATGTAGAAAGAATTTGATTTAGCGAGCAATAACATTTTAATTAAAGTAATTAGATAAATAACTTAACTTTCAGATTTATTTTACGAAGAAAAGTTATATAAACTTTTTTATTCTACTTCATATAAAGTAAATTTGGAAATTTCTTACACTGCATTTAAGACATTATTTCAAAACTAATATATCAAATGTAAATTTTAATTTTGTTTCCTTGGGAAGTATGGTCAAAGGCCGCTGTTTTTTACTTTTCTGCCCAGATTCTACGTAAATTTTGCAAACATGTTTCTCTTTATTAGAAAAGTTCGGCCGGTTATTATAAAAGATATTAAGCCTCAAGGCCATAGATTACCTACTAACAGTTCTAGAATGTTTTAGTTATGTCTTCCATACTTATGCAATTTATATTTTTATAAATAATATACATTTTGATTAACTTTTTACTTCATCAATGGTTTTAAATTACCAATATGTCTTTAGTAACTTGTAAAATTTAATTAGTAAAACTAACGACTTAATAATTAGATTTAAAGACTTTGAACAATTATAAGAAGGCATGAATTAGGAGTAATACAAAAAATACATGCTAAACAGAATCTGTTTTAAACTTTTGTTTAATCAGCAAACATATTATAAAATGACAGAACAAGTTAATTTTAATGAAATACTTTGAAGAACTTAGTAACTATATAATTTTTATAGCTTTTCCCTTAATGTAATTGCTTGAAACGTAATATATAAACTTTTTTATATTTAAAAAAGTTTTTAAACGTATTTCGAAAAAAAAAATCAATTAAAATTATAATATAACAAAACTTTTCTAACATGATATAGACCAGTTTTTTCCTTTTTTTAGAGTGCTCCTAAACAAAAAAAATAAAAAGGCATTAGACCCCTCCAACAAGATTACTCAAAACGTTACCATTACAAACACTTAAGACCATTATTTTATGGTCATTATCAACTCCAGAAAATCTAGTGGAAGTTTCTAGTTATGACCTCATAACTCCGATGTGGCCCTTTTTACAACTCATGGCCCCCCTTTGCCGTGTTACATATGCTTTTGTTTATTTATTAAAAATTACCAAACAAAAACCGATTTTCTTTTAAACTGAGATAGATTTTGACAATTTGTAATCTAATAAAAAATATAGTTTAGATTAATTTTGGATACCGGTTAAAAAACGGTACTAGTTTAAAAAATCTAGTGCATTGAAAATTCAGGTCTTTTTCAGTTTCAGGTTTAAACTGTTGTGTTTAGTTAGTTTTAATCTTCATCAAAAGATATAAGTAAGACTCTAAATATCATTATTGATATGTTTCTTTGTTATCTATACTAATATTTTTGATGTAAGGAGCTTTTAAGTTAAGATGAATACTCAACTTATAAATATTAAACTATACTATATTTCATTTTATTTGTTAAAACTTTCATATAAACTTTCACCTGATTTATATGAATTCACGTAAATAATAAAGTTAATACATACAAAAATACACACTTTTTTTTTCTGTACTCTAGATTTAAGTGTAATAAAACAACTTACATAAGTAGTTAAACTAAACAGGTGTATTTTATCTGAGACATAAAAGTAAAACGTAACGTGTATTTATAATGTTTTTAATTTATACGTATAAATAGTTACAATTTCTCTTTTATTTTTAATTATTATTTTACAAAATTTTTAGCGTATAAAAGTCGTGTAATATTTTAACTAACTATATGCTATAGAGTTTAAATTTAAATTTTGTATTATATTTTTCAAAACACTTAAACAACTTTTAATAAGTACAAGTTACGTTAACCAGAATTATTGATATAGGGATTTTAATATTAATTTTTACAAATATAAACCTCTTACTTATCTTTATTTTATGTGAGATAGCATAGGTCTGTTTTAAACTTCTAACTACAACCACTTCTTTAAAAAAAAAAATATAGATTTTCAATGTTTAAAAAAAGTTGTTGAAATTTTTAGTTTATATCAAACGTAAAATATAAAGCATGCTTTAAAAAAATATTGTATAAATTGTTTTAGGTGTTTAACTTTGACTGTTGTGCCAGTTTGTTAAATGATAATTTTAAAATAACTTTTTTGAACTTTGATATTTGAATCTGTCATTAACTAAGACTTGAATTTAATTTTCTTTCTTTTAGACAGTGGTAAATTGTACCCAAAGATTAAATAAGAAATATTATATAGTTAATTTAACTATAGAAGTTAAGTGTCGAAAACTTATTATTTGACTAAAATAAAGAAAATTAAATTTAAGTTTTAGTAAATAACAGGTTCAAATACTGGCAAAAAACGTCTATCTCTACTTTTGACTTTGTATAAAACAGTATATACTTTCGTTTTAAGAACTTAGAATTTAATGATGATAATCTTAAATGAAACCACCATACTAATTACGATTACTAAATTTTATAAACTGTATTATCATAAGTTACTGATTTTGAATATCTGCGAGACTTCAGCTTACTATATTTTGCAGGCTGCAGTTTATAAACTCCTGGTTTATGCTCGTCAACTTTAATTCACTTAACCCACTTTAAATCAAACCAAATTTCAACTTCTTATTCATAAGTTATTAAGTGTTTAAAATGTTTTTATCAGTTAAAAAAATAAATGTTAACTAGTAAAAAACAAATAAGTATATTTTAACATAATTACAAACGAATATAAACACTGCAAACAACTTAGAAGTGTGGTTAATATGGTTAAAAATAACATGAAGAAGCTTACTGATGTCCAAATACACAATGTGAACAATAAAGGACTTTTGTTTGGTTTTAAATGCTCTCTTAAGTTGTGTAAAACACTTTTTTTTCTAAGATAACTTAAATTTTATGCATATATATTTGAATATTCTATAGTTTGTATTTTAAAATGAAAAAATCAATGTATAAAACAAAATATTATATATTTTTAAACCTTGTAGACAAAATTAGGCTTTTAAGTAAAATAAAAAATGTGTGAAAAAGTTTTTAAATTTCATGATTCTATAAGTTATTGCATGCTTTAACAAAATGATACTTTAAAACGAGATAAAATTCATATTTAAATCTAGCTAAGTTAACACATTAAAAAGAAAAAGCAATTACTTTTTGGTCACTTATGGACTTGTAGTAGTATAAACATTGTTGTACAAAATTTAAAATTTAGTTATCCCTTTTATAGTAAAGATAGTGTTATGCACATTACTACAATTCTTTAATAAAATTTACTTAAAACTTCTATAAAAAAAAAAGATTCTAAAAACATTAATTGTGATAGTTAAAAAAAGAAAAAAAAAGACACTATAAAAATAATAACACAAAAAAAAAGGTTATTGACCAAGGGTGACAGTGATAGTAAAGAAAAAAATAAATTAATATTAAAACTTCGTGCACATTCGTCGTAATCTTAAAAATTAGAAACATTTCAATTTCATATTTAATTGAGAGCAAAACTCATATGACCTTTTTTAAACAGGAAATACATTACTTAGTTTTAACAATTTGAAAACTTAAAAGAAAGAACAACATGCAATAATAATTGAAAAAAGTTAAACAAAAATACAAATGATGTTTAAATGATTAATAAAACTTTTTCAAAAGCAACTGTTTTTTTATTCGGTATTTAGCATAAGATAAGAAATATAGACGATAAACTAAAAGTGTGAACATTTTAATTTTAAACAAATAAAAAAGAATTTCCTACTTATTTTCGAAGAGCGGACTATACAGTATTTGAGAGACTGTTAGAATTCAACTAAAACTGTTATATTAATAGAGGTTCACGTTAGAAAATTCAAAAACAAAATTTATGTTTACAACTAGACATACTTAAATCTAGCTAGATAGTTTTTTTTTTTTAATTCTCAAAAATAAATAACAACTATATTTCAACTTTAAATAAACTTATTTATAGAAAAATAAGATGCTCAAAACACAAGTTAAACTGTTAAAATCAATAAAATAAATTTATATGTTTTGTTTTCTAAAAATATGTTACTTCAATCTATTAAAGTAAAGTATAACTTTTAAACTATTTTTATAACAGCATTAACTTATAAAAGGTAAAATCATTATAGAAAACGAATTGAAAAGGTCCAATAAGATTCAAACAAAAATTCAACTTAAATCTCAATCGTAATCAAACTTCAGCAAGTAGGCTGGGACCGCAAAGTTCTGACGGGTCACAAAGATATCTCCCGCATAACCAGACAAACCCGTCAGCCAACCTACTTCTCGCGTGTTTCCCGGCCTTTTCAGCTCCTTGCAAATGCGGCAGCCCCTACTGTCGACGAGGTTTGTTTCGACCCGCGCCGGTTTTTTTTGCGGGAACTTTTCGAAACTTCCAACAACTTCCACAACGAAAACGTATTTAGATTCGATCTCCTTGTTGGAACCGTAGTAAAGAGCGAGTTTTATACCGTTGGTCAGGTAGACCCCCTCGCCGTAGCGGCCTTCCTTCGAAGGGACTAACCCTCGGTTGAGAACGTTCACCAGGCTATAGCACCGGGTGCCGTGGTACAGCAGCTTGTTGCCGCGCGACCTCTTGGGCGCGCCGCTCCCGTTCGAGACGACTCGGATCGCTTTGGACAGCCGGAGCCTCTTGTTCGCTGTGATTCGAGCATTAAAAGGCAACATTTTTGTTGGTTGAACCCAACTGGCATCAACGTTTTCAACCGCCTCCAAAATAGTTTTGTAGTCTCGGTGCGACTCGCTCAAGCTTTCGACTCTGTACCATGAGTTGAGGTCTGCTGCGGCGTTCAAACGGTCGCAGTCCAGGCTTTCTAAGCCGGAACCCACGAACTCGTCAGTCAGAGATTCCTCTTTGACGTCGCACGAAGCCGAACCGTATTTGATTCGTCTCGCGTCGTTGAAGTACGGCAGCGTGTGGTAGTAACGCTTTGTTTTGCGAAGGACCAGGTCCATTTCCAACCGCCTCAGCCTCGCTTTTTCCTCGCCCGCGCATTTCAACTCCTCTTCGGAGGAGCAGCTCAGCTCGTCAGAGTCGAGGTCGGTTGACACGTCGCTGTCGTCTTGCTTTTCGTCACATTTAAATTTGTACAGGTATTTATTCTTTGTACAGATTTCTTGGTTGCTTGTAGAAGACGTTTCATCCATAATGTAAGACTGTTCGGATTTCGTTAGATTAAAAAAAATCCAAATATTCTATGTTGAGATGTTTGAAAGAGTTTAAATAAATTACACACTGCTAACAAATAGTTTCAGAGTAGTCAGTTTTAGTATCGAACAATTGAAGAAAGTCTAAACAATTTCTCTTATACTTCTTTTATTTTTGTACAAAAAGTTTAATAATCTGTTGATAAAAAATTAAACAATAAATATCAATCAGAACATTCAAACATTTCATTCAAAACACTATAAAAGCATGTTTTCTTATCTAAACTTACAGTATGAAAACTTTTTTATACTTTTGAACTGTTTTGAAATGTTATCAAACAAAAATCTGACAAAATATATAAAATAACTTCTTACTTTCAGCAATAAAAAACAAACATAACTTTTAAAAATTTTTATACTGATAGAAAATACAGCTTTTTTTAAACAGTAATTTGTATTTTGACTCAGTTTAATTACAAGCACAATGTAAAGTTTAGTTAACAAATCTAACAAAACTGCTTTTAACTTCTTTTTTACACTTTTAAATTTGTTTGTAACCAATTCACTACCGCCATAACAATTACATTAATAAGTTTAATATTACTATTAAAATTAAATTATTGTTAAGCATGATAAATTTGGTCTTATCAATATATAATAATTCATGTTACATGGTATGTTATTTTAGCAGAGTCAATTTGTGTTTTTTAAAACATTTTAGTATTTAGCTATTAACAATGATAAACTGTGAAAAAATCAAATGATAATTAAAGTTCTAAAGGCTGTCAAAAATTTAGTTTAAAGTTTAAAGGTAATTTTAATCAATTAAAAGCCAAAAACTTTAAATGCTTTCAAGTATTAATTTGTTGACTACACAAATGAAAATTTAGTAATAAACAAAGTAACAATGTTTTCAATTAAAAAGAATTTACAAGCTTCAAACAAAAAAGCGAAAACTAAAATGTTAATTAGTTTTTCAATGTGACCAAATATAACTAATTTGTTTAATTCATAATTTAAAAATTATATAGAAAAAACAGAGTTATTGTATCATTTTATATTTTTTTCAGTTTTTCTTAAAATTCAATTAAAACTATTTCAAAGCAGTAAAACACATACTAATTTGTTTACTTTTTTTAAATTTATCTTGTTTGTTTTGCATATTTTATCAATGACGATAACAAAACTTTAAGAAAATTGAACTTTTATAGGTTTTTTTTTTGTTTATAAGTACTTCATCAGTAAATAAAAGTTTTAGCTAAAAGTTTTTTTTGTCTAAGCAATTTATTAAACAAAATAACAATATACTTTCTGTTATTTAACAAACGTTTTCAAATACATAAACTTAATTTTTTTTTTGTTAAGACTTGTTATAGTCATACTTATTTTGCCTACTTAAATTCTTGCTTTATTAAGTAAAATGTAAATAATATAATTTTTTAATTTTTATCCACCCTTTTCAAATTAAGGTCGGTTAGAACATTTTAGGTAGGTGATAAGTGCTAATAGCTGTTCACTTTTATTTTTAAAAAAATATAAAACTTGAAAATAGTTAAAGCTTACATTCAAAACAGTTTAAAGAGAAGCATTTTTTGTTATACAAGCTTTAAAATAGTTGCTTTGCGTTACTAACTTTAAATATACTATAAATATTAATTAAATAGTTTAAATTAAATTTATAACCTTCTTTAAAAAAATTTTATGAACCTTAAACTTAAACTTTACAACATAGTAATTATA
>NW_028139365.1:26640-95251 GCF_965202585.1 Thalia democratica | reverse complement strand
TATCAAGTTTATTTTTATTTTCTTGGTACAAAAAGATTGAAAATGCAAATATTGCCTTGGTACAAAAATTTTATAGTTGAATTTTTTTTTTCACCAAAAAATTATACTTTTTAATACTTTATAATCCAAAACTTGAATTTTTTTTAAACTATTAAAGAAATGTTTCCTGAAAGTTTGAGGTATATATCTCAAAATTATAGGAAAAAAAGCTTTTTATTGAATCTTTTAATTTCCAAAAAATTACAGGGTTGTTACTTGTTTATTCAAAATCTATTCCAGGTTTTTAGAAGTACATATTTTTGGGTCTATTTTTAGTTTAAAGTTAAGTCTAAGGTTAGAAACTGTGTTAAATAGTATAAAAACATTGAATAGATACTGTAAAGCTACTTAAAATATGTTTCTTAATAAAGAAATGTTTGATAATGACAAAATTTTACTTATTCATTTGATAGATTTTTTGAGTCAAATCGAAATTTTACTACTGAACATGTGAAAAATCTTAAATCTATTTTTTAGTGATTTATGTTTAAAATTCAAGATTATTTCATGTTTTTTTTTTAATTTCTCAAATTCCAGGTTTTTTTTTTGCCTAAATTGTTGAATTCCAGGTTTTTCCAGGTTTCCAAGTAAAGTGACAACCCTGAAATCAACTCTGAAAAATTTAGGGTTAGTTTTAAAAATTTTTTACAGAATTTACAATATCTCAAAAATTTAATCAAGTTTTTAAGTTCTATAAAAACTGGCTAGTAGTTTATACATAAAGCTTTCATATAATGTAAGTTTTTGTAAAAATATGTTGGACACCCCTATGACATTATACAATTAAGAGCGTAGGGGTGTCCACCTTGATTTTTACAAGTTGATTTTATATTGTAGAGTTTTATCTGAACTATCAGAAATTTTTAACTGCTTTTAGAAATTTAAAGTAACTTTTGAGATATATGCAATCAAAGTTAGTGTGCTCAATAGGTTTAGATGGAAAGGCACAAACCAAAAACACAAAAAAAATAATTTTTCATTATAAATCTTTCTTTTCCTTCATTTCTTAACCAATCTTCTTCAAGTTTTTACAGAAAATCTTTACTGAAATTTAAAAGAATTGAATGCAAGGTTTTTTTTATAATAATTTCAAAACAAAATTAACCACCTAATTGTTTATCTAAAAACTCATCATTCAAAGTTTTTAAACTATAAAAAGAAACGTTTTCTGAAAATTTGAGGTGTTAAGCTCAAAAATGAAGGAGAAGATAGAATTTTAGTGATTTTTTTTAATTTCAGAGAAAATCAACCTAGGAAAATTTTAAATCTGCATGTTTGTATCTGAAACTTTTTATTTTTTTTTCAATATTTCAAAAGTTAAAAAATATTTCATATTCTATAAAAACTGGCTTGTAGTTTGTACTTTAAGCTTCCATATAGAATTATTTCATGTCATTTTTCATAAAAAAAATGGACATCCCATGTCATTAATTGATTAGTTTTTCCAAGGTTTATACAAAACATTTTTACAACATCACGTAGTAATGTTAACTTTACATATTTCATAAAAATAACTATTTAGAATTGTTGAATTTATTTTTAAAGGCTGAAAATTATTATTAGCAGGTTTGCCTAACTCAGTAAAGTTTAAAACAATCATCACACACAACTTTTTTTGAGACAAACATTACCTGCACAACAAACATAAGAACTTTCCTCTGAGCATCTTTCACCAGCTGAATTTTTAAACAGTTAACAACAGAATTGTCAAAATCAATGTCAAATCTGAAACTGGTGAAAGCCACATTGTCACCTGTACATTTATCACCATCAAAAAAAACATCTCCTTTTTTTCCTTGGGAACTTCTCATACCTTATTTAAAACAATTGAACTTTTTTATGTGGTTGATATATATATCAAACACTAGTTGACTTTTGATATAGTTCATAGTTTATTTCATACAATTATAAAGCAAAGAAAAACAGTTACTGTCCATGTTTTAAAATTATAAATAATAACTTAGGATATTTTACAGCTACATTCAAAATACACACACATAGAATAGAAAATATTTTTTTTAAGAATATAAATTTAGATAACTTTTATTGATAGTTTTTGGTTTAAACTGTGAACTAAAAATACTAGTGCAGTAATAAAAAATATTGTAAAACGAAATGAAAGCCAATTACATTATTAATTTTTTAAGTTATATTGTATTTACAGCATTGTAGCTGCTATAAAAATTAAACTTACATAGCTTGCATATTTGTTTTGGTCAAGTTTGAAAAACCATTGCAAATTATCATCAGATATGTTCAATTTTTCACACAGGCAACTTTAAAGTTGCATTCACTTTGCAGATATACTGCTTCAACAAAACAAATGCTTCAAGCAGTTTTCACTTTCTTCCAGTTGAAAATTCATATTTTCTTCCTTTTTGTGGTCCTTTTCAACCTTTTTACTTTTTACCCATTGGCCATAGGGGGGGTCCAACATTTTTTTTTTACAAAAATAAACTTTGGCTTTTATATGAAAGCTTTAAGTACAAACTACAAGCTAGTTTTTAAAGAATTCAAAAATATCCTTTAACTTTTGAGATATTTAATTTTTTGTAAAAATTTTTCAATATAAACTTATGGACTGCAAATTTTTTGGGGTCAATTTTCTTGGAAATTTTGAAATTAACTAAAAATCTACCTTCTCCTTCATTTTTCAAGCAATCTTCTTCAAATTTTCAGGAAAGGTTCCCTATAATAAAAGGAAAAAACGTTACTTTAGAATTTTAGTAATTTCAAAAAATAAAAATTTTATAAAAAAAAATAAAATAAAAAGTGTTTTTTTTTTTCAAAAAAAAAGTATTTTTACAAAAACTTTTTAAAATTCCCAAGTAACGTTTTTTTGTTATTATATAAAGATTAGACTGTGAAAGTTTGAAGAAGATTGCTCAAAAAGTGTAGGAGGAGATAGATTTTAGATGAAATAGTATTTTTTTGCTGTTTTAGTTTTCCCTTCCCATAGGGAACCTATTATGTGGCCTGACTTTGACTGGTCATATCTCAAAAAATAATTTGAATTTTTTAAATTGATAAAAGCATCTTAAAGCTTAGAAAAAACTCTATAAAATAATATTATCTTGTAAAAAACATGGTTTACCCCCTCCCTATGGCCTAATTGATAGATATGTATGAATAATTACTTTGTATTCTAAAAACTTAATATTTTAATGTAGGAATATTGTTAAAAACTTTATAAAATTGAATTTAATGAATTAGCAATTTTAGTAAAACTTTTGGAATCTAACTTATTTTGTTATAGAATCATTGTATTACTAACAAATTTTAAAAAACAAAGTAAATTTACAAATCAAAATATATAAGTTGTAACAATAATTAATTTATTTTTTATTGAAACTATAAATTAAAAACTAAAAACAAAATTACAAATAATACACAAAAATTATTTTTTATAGTAATTACATTTTTTCAATATCTTATCTAGGTAAAAAGTAATATAAAATTTTATAAGATTGGCCAAACAGGCCACTAGGATTATACTTATAAATTAAGGGCATAGGGGTAAGTAAATCTATTTAGTCTTATTTTAGTGAGTTTTAATTAGGTTACAATATGCTTTTTACAGATTTTAAAAATTTAAAATAGTTTTTGAGATAGAGCAGGTCAAAGTCAGAGCCAACAACATGTTTCTTATAGGAGGCACAAACTAAAACAGTGAAAAAAGACTAAATCCAGAAAAATCTACCTTCTCCGACATTTTTCAAGATAACTACCTCAAACTTTTGGGAAATGTTCCTTGCAATATTTGAAAAATATATTGTAACAAAATTTAAAAAGTTAAATAAAATAAAATTTGATTACAAAAAACAAAAAAAGCTGTTATTTTTTGTTTATTTTATTTATAAATGTTATTTTTTAATTTTTTTAGAATTCTTTCAGACAACATTTTGTAACGTCTTGTCCAGGACTTATATATATACATGGTAATACTTAAATTTACTTATTATAATTTAAAATATTTATTTGATTTTGTTTTACAATATTGTAATCAATATAAACTATTGTATTGATATTAATAGCTTTATATAGTAAAATAAAAGGGTTTAATTAATAAAGCTTTATTAGTTCATGATAAATAAGTTTAATTTATGTATTTGTAAAGTATGAATTTTTAGCCTAAAATTATGCTTAGAATATAATCTCAGCTTGGTATTGGTGCAACATCATCCCAGGTAATCACTGAAAATTGTTTGAGTGTATATATTTGTTTATGACAGTTACATTAACACAAGCATAAAGTTATATTTATAGTAATTTTTCAAAATACTTAAATGTCAATTATTTTCCTTATCTTAAAAGCTATCTAAAAAATTTTTATTTTATTTTAGAGAACACACCTTTGTCTTTAATTAAAAAAAATTTTGGTTTGGGGTTTGAATTATTTCATGGGGTCCCTCCAAAAATAAAGGTTTTATTTTTTCATTATTATTGCCTTAGAACCAAAAATAAATATTATTTTTTTATTTTTTCCCCTTAGTTTGCATGTTATTTAAATTCTTAAATGTTTGTTTTATAAATACTGTGGTATCTTTTACAATTTGGCCTGGATCAAGGACCGGATTTGCTAAAACTTAAAAACATCAACAAACAGTTTTAGCAAATCTGGTCCTTGATTGAGGCCAAATCGTAAAAGATATTAACATTATTTATAAAACAAACATTTAAGAATTTAAATAATATAAAAACTAAGGGAAAAAATAATAATGTTTATTTTTGGTTCTAAGGCAATAATAATGAAAAAATAAAACCTTTATTTTTGGAGGGACCCCATGAAATAATTCAAACCCAAAACCAATTTTTTTTTTAATTAAAGACAAAGGTGCGTTCTCTAAAATAAAAATTTTTAGATAGCTTTTAAGATAAGGAAAATAATTGACATTAAAGTTTTATGCTTCTTGAAAACTCACTACAAAAATAATTTTATGCTACATTAACTGGTGCCAAGAGTCATTTGAATTTTCTAAATTTATCTATAGCTAGTTGTTTAAAAAGCCCCAAGATGAAACTTTTATCTAAAAATTTAAAAACATGTGAGAAAATACAAGCAATATTCAAACATTAATGAATTTGTCATAAACTGAGTCACAAAATTATACTTTACTTACTGTATCAAATGTTAGAAAATTTTTATTTCCTAAAGTTGTCTTTATATTTTTTTTTTTCGTGTAAAACCAACAAAGTATATATTTAAATAAATAAAAGCTTAGAAATAGACCACTTATAAGTTTTAACCTAATTGATAATAACAAACTAAAAATAATAAAAATAAAACATTTTGTAGTCAAAACTGATTAAAAATATTAAACTGCAAAATAAAATTGACTGCATAAAAGCTATGTGAAATATAAAGTTTTGTTTAATAAATGGTGTGTGTGTACTTAGTGAACTGATTATGAATAAATGTAACTAACTACTTTAGTTAAAGTAATTTACATACTGTAGTATTAAGTTGTTATACAACAAAATTTTGCAATACTTTACATAAATTAAACTTATCATAGTATTTTAGTTATACGCAAACGTAGCACCTATGCACTATGCAGCATTTAATATATATGCAATGCAATATTAAAGTTTTTAATCTTTGAAGTCAAATTTTCATAAAAAAAACTTTTTAAGTCTTAATATCAATAAAACCAGACATAGAATTGACAATATAGCTATAAAATGCTTAATTATGATTGTTGGAAAAATAACTTTTGTTAAATGTGAATAATAAAAAAAAAACAGGTAACAAAACGAATTTACTTTAATAGTATATTTTTCATCTATTTTCATTTCATAGCTTAATGAACAACAAAATAAAGCTCAAAGTATTTGTTCCTAGAACCTATTGCACAAAAAATTTTTACGGTTGAACTTTTAATGTTTAAAAAAAAAGATTATTTATAGATTAAAATTAAATAAAACTTATAATAATTTTAATGCGGCTTAGAAATACCAATGTACTAAAACTTATTTTGGAACATTTTAACCATAAACTTTTATTAATACATACTATTAACTATATTATATAAGTAGAAAAAATATTTGAAATCTTAAATTTAAAATGCGCAATTTATTTGAAGATTATTATCAAGCTGTTACAATTTGCTAATAGATACTAATTAAGTTTTGACGTTAAGCTTCAAAAGTAAAAATTGTCGAAAAAACTTATATGGATAAAAAAAAAACACTATTCTTAATTATATAATTTTTATGTTTAGAAAAACAAAACTTTGCGTTTAACTTCCGATTCGCCTACTTTGGTGTAAGTTACACCGTGTAACGTTCAGTTATCGAGTCATATACCACGCAAACAGACTTATGTCTTGTCTCGGATAAAGTTAAATCATTTTTAGTACTTAAAAAATATAGTTATATTATTAAACAAAAAAGGTTACTTAAACTTTTTGTTTGTATTGTAAAAATGTAAACTATTTGCTTTTGAAAAAAATCTTTGAAAATATTTCTTATTATTTTGCACTGTTTCTATGTAGTCATGCTGACTTAATGCTAGCAGTAGTAGAGGCAATTTTAGTGAAATGCTTAGAATACAGTGCAAAAACTTGTTTAATTCAACTACAATTACTGCATTATTTTATAATTTTGTTTAGTCATATCTATAAATTATAGTAATTACTCTCAATTTTATACTCTACATATAAATTTAAAAAATGTTTATTTTAACTTTTTATTTTTAGCTATAATTTGTTTAACATCAACTTCCACTGCCAATAGTTGTGAGCATTTAAATTTTTTTTTCTTTAAAAAGTTGAGTATTTTTTTTTGTTAGAGATCGAGTTTTATTGTTTAGTATGGTATATAGTGTATGTTAAAATATATTTTACAATTAAAATAAAAGTTGAGGTTTTTTTCAAATTTTATCCAAATCTAATTGATTATTTTTGTTATATATCAAAATATTATAAAACAATTTTTTTATTGTTTTTCGCTTTAATTTTAGTAGTTTTGTCAGGTGTTAATAAATAAAGAATAACATTATCAAATAAAACTATATTACAAATTTGAAAAACTTACAAGAAAAATTAAAAAAAGTGCATAGTTTAAAAAGTATGCATGTTAAGATATATTAAGATATAACAGAATAATTGGGTGGTTACTTTGTAAAAGATCTAATTACGTGTATTTTTTATATATTTTGTTGGTAGACTTATTGTAGCATTTGAAGAAAAGCTGTTATTTTAAATTATTTTTCATGCTTTTGTGACATTAGTTTGTAAATTCAGGTCAACATTGTTAAGTGTTAACATTTTATTATACTTAAAAAGGTCAGAATTTTTTGCCATTAAAACATGGTTGTATATAAATTATTTAATTAGTATATATTTATTTAATGTTAAAAAATTTAAATTTTAGATAAAACAGACAAAAAATAGGTGGTTTAAAAAAAAAATTTTATTTTTGCATCTTGCATTCAATAATATTCCTGCATTCAATCAATTTAAATATTAGTTATGGACTTACTGTAAAAATTTAAAGAAGATTGGTTAAAAAATGAAAGAATGGATAGATTTTTAGTGAAATAGCCTTTTATAAGGAGCTTATTGAGGTCTCAGACTTTGACAGCTTGTAACTTGAAAGTTACTTTGAATTTTTTAAGCGTTTAAAGATGTCTGATACCTAATTTTTTTAAATAATAAATTTTTTATGATTAGAAATAATTACAACCTAACATTTAAAAATCTAATAACTAACTGACACTTCTTTTTAGAAATATTTTTAAAGTTTTTAGTTTAAACAAGCAGTTAAAATTATTTTATAAGTTTTTACTATATCCTTTTCACTTTATTATTTACAAAGTAAGTTTTAAACTAAAAAAAGTTCTTTCAAACAATATAAATAAGACTCAATTTTTCAGAACAATATATATTTCATGCTTCTTTTGTCAGTTGTATACTAAGCAATAAAAATAAAATTTCAAATCTAGCTTATATAGTGAAAATGCAATCAACGTAATTAATAATAAAGCAAAGAGTAATTAACAATACATAAGTACTTCTTATTACAATGCAACTAAAAAAAATAATAAAACAGAGCAACAACTTATTAAACAATTTAAGAAAACAACGAAATAGTATAATCAAAATCTTTATGTTTACACAACTTAAGTTTTCTTAACAAAATACAAATAAAAAAAAAGTTGATAGTCAATTAAGACAGAAGAAAACCTTGAGTTAACTCATCAAGTTTTATAATTTTTCAGAAATAATTGCAGAGTTAATGTAAATAAGTATGACAACAATTCAGCACATAAACCTGGTGCAAAATGGAAGAAGAAAAGGTACTGCAAGAAATGCAGGAGATATAGGTAAGCTTTATTTGGTTGATTTACTTTGTAATCATTTTTATCTATTTTGTTTTATGATTAGTTTGCAAATTTTTTGTTATTAATATTACATTTTTATAAAAGTTTTTATTCTTTTGTTTGATTTTTGTAAAATCTGTGCTTCTTGCAATTCAGGGTGCATAAAGTATTATTGGAAAGTATAAATTGTCATTAGTTAAAAAAATATGAATGAAGGCAGAAGTTGTATATTTTGTGTTTTATTTAAAAGGTTGGTAAAATAAATTGTATAAGCCTTTATTTCAACACGCCCTTTTTCATCAGCAACTGTTTGTTCAGCTCCCTTTCTGAGGCTTTTAACTGATGCACAAAATTCTTATTACATTTTTGGACACAATTTTAAACCTTAAAGTTTTTTATAGAGTTTACAGTTGAGTGTTGTGACTAACAGGCCTTAATTTCCAAACTAGACAAACACTGAAGTCCATTTGGTTTTGAATCGAGGGTACAATCTGCTTCAAAATCCCAGAAAATTGTGTCTACATCAAACTTTTGCTTAGAATTTGGATGTGAGAGAGATAATACCATCCTATTGAAAAATAAAATCTTCAATTTTAAAGTGCTTTTTCACACCACACAAGACAGGGCCAAAATGTAATTAATTTTGTACATTTGTGTTACCCTGTTTCACAAATTCTTAGAGGTTTCTAAGTTGTTGAGACTTTTGAAACCATGAAAAATGCGGACTTTTGGTAGCATGTGTTATAGAACATTCTCTGAGTGTTGGGTCAGCATCTGTTGTTTTAATAAATCAACTTCTCAGTTATTATTTTTCTTCAAAATGATTCAACTTTTTGTGTGACAAGTTTCAGCAATTTTCCAAAAGAGCTAGCTCTATCACTTCCTATTTTCTTCTTGAAGTGTAGTTAGATGCTTCTAGTTCTTTAGATTCAATGGAGTAAGTTTGAAATAAGTTCTAACACACAAAAAGATATTAATAATTTTGATTGTTTTTTCGGACCTTTGTTCTGGTTTCCTTCTTATTGTCAAATAACAGCCCTGATAATGCTTTTTGTAGGACATGAGTCTGCTTTTGAGATGATCTTTAGTGTAGCTAAGTTTTTTTGACCTTAAGAACTTTTAGCTGCTTAATAATATTCAGTATGGGCGTCCCTGCACAATAATGTCCAATAATGGCATCACACTCAGTAGTTTTAAAAAGAAGTTATGATGAATTTGTAAAATATACTTGATGTGGAATAAATTTTATCAATACAATTGTAGGGTAATTTATTACATTTGATTTTAAAACATGATCCTAAATAAGTACTTAAAACCTGAATTATTTTTTTTTTTTTTTTGGAAAAATTTCTTTAAATTGTAGATATTCTAAAAGCTAATGTTTTTAGAATTTTGATATATTTGTCATAAGCTTTTCTTCTTACTACATTATAGTTCAATTTTTGTGTTTTTAAAGTAATTCAAAAAATAAAAATATATCATAAATAAAAAAAAAATATGTGAGTACTTTTAATTTCTTATGCACAAACTTAATATAAAACAAACTATGTGGTATACCTTATAATAAATTTCAACAAAAACTGAAATTGGAAATTCTTTTGTTTTAGTTGATGGGAAAGAACTTGGCAAGGGCTTGTATCTTCCCAATGGAACAGATCTAAGACAAGTAAAAGTTCTCAGGAGGGAAGAATTTGACCGTATTCAAGACAACTTGTACAGAGCAGAGCGCAAAAAGCAGCAAGCCATCAATGACTACAAAGAAAAGCAGAAACTCAAAAAGGAAGCTAAAGAGGCCATCAAAAATTGGCCCAACACAATTTTGGTTTGTTTGTATTTATTTCTTTAATCTAATAAAATCTTTTACACCCTATGATTTTATGTTGATTTAGTTCATCTTGTATAGAACTAATACTATCCTTTTCTGAAATGATTAATTATATAATTTTAGTTGCAGTTAAGGGCATAAGAAGGTAAGCATATTTTTACAAAGTTTAACATTGGTACTATATGAAGTATCAAAGTATAAACTATAAGTCAGTTTTTAGAAAATAAAAATTTTAATATTTTTGTAAATTGTTTTCAATACAAATGTACAGAGTGCAATTTTTTCATTTTCAATTTTCTCAGAAAATAAAGAATACCACTAAAATTTATCTCCTTCTTTATTTGTGAGTTAGAGACCTCTAGTTTTCAAAAAGTATTTCTTATATACTTTAAAAGATATTAAATGTTGGAATTTTGATAATAAAAAAAATTGAAAACTGTAGTTAAAAAAAAACAAAAAAACTAGATGGTTAAGAAATTGCATTGATAAGATTTAAGTATTTGTATTGGACTTACTGTAAAAAGTTAAAATTGTTTAAAAATGGAATAGGAGAAAACTTTTTTCTTTAATAATCTTTTTTTGATTGAGATCATAGATTTTAGTCACTTATATCTAAAAAGTAACTTTGAACTTTGTAGGGTGGGCATTTAACCTTTATTTCTGGATAAACCTGAAGTTAAATAATATTTTTAAAACTACCTGCTATTATGAAAAAAAAAATCATTAACTGGAAAAACCTTAAATTTTGAACTACTTATACATTCAAGCTATTGAAATTTAGATTTGATACAAAGTATATCTATATTTATTACTTTTTTTTTGAATATTTTTACCAAAGGTGTTTTTAGTATAAAAACTTTTTTTTGTTTTGTTTTTGTTTATTATTTTTTTGTAGTTTATAGTTAATAATTTCAAACTCTAAAAATCTTTTCAACTATAAAAAAAATGTTTCCTTAAAATTTAAGGCTTTTGTTCAAAAAAAGTAGATAAGTCTAAGTAAATAAGTCTACTTTTAAATTTTTGAGAAAATTGACAATGTGTAAACTAAGGTTGAAATGTTTTTATTAGAATCATTTTACAAAGTATTAAATGTAGTTTATGTGTTTTATAAAAATTGAGTTATAGTTTTAACTTGATGCTTTCATTTAGGAGCCAATGTTAATTTTATAAAAAAGAGAAAGCATCCTACTATATGACATTGTTGAAGCTTTTAAATTAAATGCTAACAAATGTACAGTTCACTTGTTTAAAGTTAAAAAATGTTTATAAAAGTTTATATATTTACCTATTTGAAAGTATGGTTACACAAATATGTTAGGTTTTAAGGAGTAGTAGTCTTTATTAGTTTTAAATTTTTTTAGCCAATAAAGTACTTCAGATTACGTTTTTTTTAATTTCATTTTTATGTATCTCTTCATTAAAGGAAAAGGTTTTGTGTATGCAATGTTTGTTTCATTTAAGCATTACAACAAAAAATATCAAAGGTTTGTTTGTTGTTTAAGTTTCTTAGTATATTTTAGTTCATCTGCCACACTTATGAAATAAGATATATATTATAAAAAACGGGTATCTGTCAAACTTGCACAAGCGTACAATGTTGCACGAGGGGGCAAAATTGCACGAAAACACTTTTGCACGAGGGGATAAAATTGCACAAAGATACTTTTGCATAAAGACATTTTTGCACGAGCAGACAACTTTTCATCGAGACATTTTTGCACTGGTCAAACTTCTTTTATTTGTTTATTTTTTTAAACTATTAATTTTTTATCCTATAATTGTTACTCCTAACCCATATCCTCCGTCAATAACATTTTTTTTTTCTTTAATTTTTTTTTTTTACTATCACTGTTACCCCTTACCCTTGGTCGGTACTTTTTTTTTAGTTAATTTATATTTTATTATTATTATTATTTTCTTTTTTATTATAATCATTTTTGTTAGTTATTTTTTTAGATTTTTATTTTTACTATCACTGTTAACCCTTACCCTCGGTCAGTAACTTTTTTTTTTCTTTTAGTTTTTTTATTAACTTATCTTTTATTTTTTAGTTTATTTTTTGTCTGTTTTTTTTTTTACTCTTGTGCAAATTGACCCTTGGTGCAAAATTGTCTTTGTACAATTTTTTTCTCGTGCAATTTTGTCTTTGTGCAGTTTTGACTCTTTTTCATAAAAAAACAGTTACTGACAACTAAAAATTTAAGTAAAAGAACTTAATTCAGGGTTGCCAAAAGACTTGGAATACTAGAAAAAACATGACATTTGACAGTTAAGGCTAAAAAACCTGGAAAACCCTAGAATTTTGCACAAACATCACTAGATACGTTATTAGATACGTAAATTCTATCAGTATAGTTTATTGAATGACAAAACAAAAGCGCTCAAAATATTTGATCCTAGAACCTGCTGCACGAAGAAACCTTTCGGTTATCGAGTTGCATACCACGGAACCTTTTAACGTCTTATCATATACAATAAACTGTTTTGTATCCTTTGGAATTTTATTCATCATAAAACACTTTAAATTAACATTAGAACATTTTCTCAAGTAATTTAATACTATTTAACACATTTTTTAACGTTAGATTTGATTTTACACTATTACTACGAATAGACAAATAAACTTTACTTTTAAAAACCTAAGAGAAACTCAGAAAACTTGAAAAAAAAATTTGGAAATCCTGTACATTACATGTTTTTTATAGTTTTAAACACCTTAATATTTTTTTAAAGCTTACAAAATATCGTAAATAGTGGAAAAATTTTACTATAAACCCTTTTTATCTAAGCTGTTTTAATATTATGCAAACTTGAAAACTTTGAATCAGATTTTTTTAAAACTCTAAAACAAAATTATTCGAAATACAACCATTTAACTAATAAATTTATGTTGCAGATATCATCAGTCAAATACTTCTTAAAATTTCTCAAGCTTTGTATACTGATTAGATCAAAAAAAAAAAGTTTTGTGGTTAAAACATGCTAGATGAAATAGTATAAACAGTACAAATTGTACTAATAACTAACACATGAATTTACTATAATACAAAGTATTAATAGTAACTTTAAGAATGCTGTAGACATAGAGTCTTAACTTTGAGCTTAAGTTGTAGGCACATGCGAAAAATATTGGTTAGACACATGTTTGATTAAAGATTATAGAAAAAAAGCTTACTGGTTTTAAACATTTGTGTTTTGTTCTGTCCCTAATAAATATTGTGAGATGGAAGCTTGTTATGAGCCAAAGCATGAAATCTGCAGCAAAATGCACGTGTGCAAACTATCGCACTTCTCAATAAACATAAACTCATTCATTGCATTCGCAGGGAGACAGGCAGATCAGGTTGAACGCGAGGAAGATGCGGGAGGAGGAGGAAGAGAGGCAGAAGAAGGTGGTGGACGTCGAGGAGGGAAAGTACCAGCAGGAGGTTAGGAGGAGGGCCATCCAGGAAGCGAGGACCAAGCAGTACCACCAGACCGACCGCATCAAGGCTTTTCATGTTAGCTGAACGCTTGTGTAACTATCTTGAAATGTTCATTGTACTAATTGTATTGAAATATTTTTTTTTCAATTAAGATATAAACAAAACTGTACAAAATTGGCAGGTCCAATATTCTCTTAAAAATTTTGTTAGTTAGTTTTTTTTTTTGTTTTTCAAAAATAGTTTATCGTTTTTATATGTTGTTTTAAAACCTAAAAACGAATTTATACACCTTATGACAATCAGTTATGTTTTTGTAGTATCAAAGTTGCCATTATACTTAAACTTATATAAAGTATGTTTTCGTCTATTTAAAAGGAAAGGAAAACTAGTTAATAATTTTACATGAAAATATTTTGATATAAAAGGTTGTTATTGTTATAATAAAATATGATCTTGTTGCAGTAATTAAGTTGTAATATAAAAAAAAGCTTCTATCTTATCCTACTATAAATCATTTATATTTGTTACAAATTTAATAAATTTAAGCAACATGAAAAACTTTCAAGAGAAATATATCCTTATCTATAATTTATGTATTTAAAAAATACTTTGAGTTATATGAAACATATTTTAAAAATGACTTATTATGTTAATGTTTTTGTTTTTCAATAGGTGATACTTGTTAACTAATTTTTATAGATTAGTATCATACCTTCTGTATGTAAAAGTAATTTTGATCAACGAAAAAATTGGCGAAAGTCTACAGAGCCGAAGCCTGGATTCCGTATGCCGTGAGACAAGCTTAAGTTAACATAAGGTTTCATCACACCAATTCAATCATCAGACCACAAGCATTCGGTAGACTTAGATTGGTGTCAGTCTACCGAAGACTTGTGGTCTGATGGATGAGTTGGTGTGATAAAACCTTACAATAACTTGAGCTTGTCTCACAGCATACGGAAGTCCAGGCTTCGGCTCTGTAGGCTTTCACCAATGTTTTTATCGATCGTATTCAATACTGTCTTACCTAGTTGACTATGTATTGGACGTTGCACGGCAATAGACAATGCTGAGTCACTGATCAATACTAGCAAATGGTTGATTCATGCTTGCATATATAAACCGTTTGTTGATTGTTGACTGCAAGTTTTTCGGTTGTTACTGATTGAAGATTCCTAATCAGGACGAATCCGGTCTCAGTCTACCGAAAGCTTGTGGTCTGAGGATCGAATTAGTATGACCAAAACTTATGTTAGAAATAGTTTTCTTCATAAATTAAAACTGAGATTATTGAAATAAATGATTTTGTCAAATTACCAACTTTTTTTTACTAGGTACATTTGTCATAAGTCTTAACGCACAGTAGAGTGTATGGTTGATATTTATTTTGACCTTACTTTGAACAACTATAGCCAGTGATACACCGTTGGTATATACATAACATTAAGATTACTAACTTTAATATTACATAATATATTTTTCATGGTTGTTACTTACTTAATCAGCAAAAACAAAATAGCTTTTTCTGCAAAATTATAACAATTTTTTTCTGACTATGTGACATATACTTTGTTAAAAATTTTGTTAACTTCATATTAGGAAGGCGTTCCTGTTTCATATTCATATGTTAATATGTTGCATATTCACTGTTTTAAGGCATAGAGGTAGTCAACATATATTTTTACTAAACATAGTATTGTATGTTATTCAAAAGTAAGTATATACTATTAGGTCCTTTTTGTAGAATAAAAACTTTAATTAGCTTATAGATATAGCTAGATTTGTTAAAATTTTGCAACACAAATGTATGAAAGAGAAAATTAAATGCATTTTTTCTTAGAGTTCTGTAAGTTTTTACTAAACATCTACGTCCTCCTTCATTTTTGAAGAAATTTACATTTCAACTTAAACTTTAAGAAAAAGTTCTTTTTAACATCACAAAAAACTTGTAGAAAGGGAATTTTTGAGCAAAATACAAACATAAAAGTTAATTGACTTTCTTGTTTACATTTGCGAAAAACGATTATGTAGAAGTTAAATGTTTGTTTCCTACTAGTTGTTCAAAACTTGTTAAAGATTGCACTGAGAAAGTTTTGTTAATGATTGCTAAAAAACTGTAGGATCTATATTTTTAGTGAAATTACTCTACTTTTGTCTTTTTAGTTTGTGCTTTCCGTTAAAAACCTATTAAACTCTCTAACATTAATCGTTAATATCTCAAAACTTACTGTGAATTTTTTGAATCATAAAGTTGTTAGTTTAGTTTTAAATATTAAAAAAAACTAACTTTATTTTAATAATGTACCCCCTTCTCGCTATGTACTTAAAATTGATATTATTATCAATTATAGAAACTGTTTTATTTACCATATAAGCGGTATTTTAAATTCATCAATGGCTTATAAATACATGGAAGCTGTTGCAGAATTTCACTTATATATAAGATGTTCGTATAAAGTACTAGCTATTTTACACTAGTTGATTTCGTACTCTAAATATAAAAACTTAATAGGTTAGTTATTTATAGTATATAGGTTACTGTAAAGTTACTCTACGTATTTAAATCAGTTCTTGAATAAGTTATAAGACATTGTAGTATTTAACTTTTATTCAAATATTGTTTTCGTGTTTGGTACGCAATAAATTTTACTTAACCTGATGGTGATATTTGCTCTACATGATTTATAGTTATTAATAAATTGAATATGAAGTTTGTAAAAAGTATATAAAACCAAGTATGAAATCAAAACATTAACTGTATAGTTCTAAGCCTAATTCTTAAATCGTTGTATTTGCAACAGAGTGCCCTCTTACTCAGTGAAACGCTGAAGGAAAGGGAAATGCAGATAAAAGTTAAGGAAATGATGAATCCTCCTAGCAAACAAGTTGAAGAAAGATTAAAAATGCAGTTGGTTATTTTTTGCTGTTTAATAAATGTTTGAAATTAAATTCTGATGCATTTTAATAATAGTTAATACACAAAACTAAGTATTTTTAGTCATTTTAAGTACAATTTAATGCTGTAATCTTTTTAAAAAATTGCAAAAAAATTGAAGTCAAGTACTGTTTACACTGTTGTACTTAAGTTTTCTGTAATAATGTTATAACTGTTGTAATTGTAATTACAAACTTTAAAATAAGAATACAAACAACTTATGTTCAACATGGTATAAGTTCAGATTAAAACCTTTTGTCACAAACCTGAAATATTAGTTCCTTCATAAAAGTTACAAGAGTAATTTTTTTATTACTCGTTGCTTACAGAGCTGAAAAGGAACGAAAAGATTTAGAAGAGAAAGAGAAAGAACAGCTGAGATGGCAAGAAAGAAAATTGATACAAAGCTACCAAATAGATCAGTTAGTTGCAATCGTCCCTAAATATTAAATTAATGCTAAAATATTACTATATATACAAAACATTTAAAATACAGTTGAAAAATCTATGTTTTTGCAAGAGACTTTAACCACAACAAAAAATACCAAAAAATTCTTTCCAAAATTTAAATATATAGTACGAATTATAACATGATAAGAAACGCGCCAAAATGCTTTATGTTCAATAATATTTTACTGCAATGAAAAACTTTTAGGTAAAATCTTACAAATTCTAGATACTTTTCTCCAACAAACATATACCTCTGTTAGGTGGAAAGAGCGCGAGAAGGCGGAGCTGCAGGAGAAGAAGGATCGCTTGAAGGAGCAGGAGAGACTGAGGAAGCTGCACGAACTGTACGAGATGGAGGTGAAGGAAGTGGAACAAGTGAAGAGGGAGCAGATGAAGGTGACCGCGCAGAATTACAAGCACAACATCAAAGTGAGGTGAGTTTTTTTTTTGTTACTTGTTACACGAGAACATATTCAAGTTTAAATACTAGATGAAAGTTTTAACAAATTTGAGGATTTGTCGGTAAATCTAAAGCTGAGTTTAATTTTTACCTTTAAGTGTTTTTTTATAATATTTCTATCATTTTTTACACAAAATTACTGCCTTGTGGTTGAAAGTTTTTTACAAATATAAAAAGAAGGTTTTGATTTTAAACCTTTTGCCAATACTGATTTCATAGTATCTTTGAATCTCATTGTTTGGTTTTCAAATTATTTTTATTGTACGGTTAAAAAATAATTTATGAAAGTTTAAAATTTTATAATTAAAACTGCTAGATTTTTGTCTTACTTTAGCTAAAAGAATTTTTATTAAAGTAAATAGTGTATTCATATATAGTAAGAGTATAAAGTCATAAGTGCTACTGGAATTAAAATTAAGTATTTTTAAGTTAATAAATCAACTTGCTATTTTATAAAGGAACTTAAGCAAGAAAATGGAGAAGGAATTAGTTGATGAGGAAGAAAATGAAATAAGGATATTTGCTGAAAGTAAAAAGAAGCTGGACAAAATGTACAGGAAAAGATCTGAACGACTGAAAAAGTTTGATTTTATCAATATAAAATATAATCATAAACGCATTCCGCAATAAGAAAGGATACATAGAATATTTTTCAAAAAAAAAAAAAAGAGTATTTAGAAAAAGCTTCAGACTAACATTTGTTTGCTTTATAAGTTAATGTGTGTTAATCATCTAAAAATATTTTGTGCAATTTTATAGCTAATTAGTTATTATATTGGTATCTTAAGGGTACCAAGGAACATATTTAAAATTAGGCAAGGAAATTTAAGTAGCTCAACATATTTTTATACTTATTATTATATATTCAAAAGGATTTCTTTTGTTTTTTCATTTTAAGGATCCCAGTTTGTGAATTTAGTAATTAGTTTATGGAATAAAATTATTACTAAAAAAAAAAAAATTACCTTTTAAATAGCC
Source organism: Thalia democratica (assembly GCF_965202585.1). Taxonomy (NCBI): domain Eukaryota; kingdom Metazoa; phylum Chordata; class Thaliacea; order Salpida; family Salpidae; genus Thalia; species Thalia democratica. Next base: position 76,816 of record NW_028139365.1, on the reverse strand, counting down.
AAAACCAATATTTGTTCAATTTTAATAGTTTGATTTCCTTAAAAATTGGATGATTAATTTCTAATCTTAAAAATTATTATTAGTGGCTAAATTTAAAATGTTTGAGAAAATAACACAAGTTGACTATATTGAAAACTTGCTACATAAACAAACTGAAGTAAGAACATGTGTGTTTGTTAAAAAAGAATAGAAATAGTTTTTTTATAATCGGTTCAAAACATTTTTGTTATTAATTTAACTCACCTCCCTACTTTAGCAATACGTGTAAAACATAGAAGAATAATATTTAAAAACTAATAATATCTTTTTAGATTTTTTACTTACTTTCGTAATATATATTTATTTTAAACTTTCTCCAAAACCCAATTTTCTTAAAAGAAAAAAAGGGTTTATAAAGAAAGCTTAAAACCACATGTTTTAAAATGTTTACAATATTTCCTCTGAGCTTCTGCACAATCTACCGTTCAACCACTCCTAATATAAAAATTAAACATTAGTGTGCAAAACACCAATTAGTTAAAATTCTCACAACCGGTGTTTTCCCCCGAACAGAGAAGGCGAGGAGCGGCGCAACAAGCTGGGCGACAACCTGATCAAGTTCCAGATGGAAGTAGAGAGCAGGAAGCACGGCAGGGAGGACTTCCTCACCAGGGACCGCGAGGAGCGGGAGGCGAGGGCGGAGGAGGAGAAGCGGGCGAGGGCGGCGGAGATGCGGAGGAAGATCGGCAGGCACCTCAAGGACACCGTTCGTTGAACTTGTACTAAAGTGTTTGGAATTAAAAAAAAATGATACATCCATATATCAATGAAAACACTTTTTAAACACTTGTTTTTCTATGTAATATAAAACAGCGCATAAACCACCACAGTGAATTGTTTGAACATTTGCAACAGATTGCCAACCACGAGAAGTTGTCGAAAGAAGAGAGGGAAATAAACAAGGAGTCGTTGAGGTTGAGGAAGATCGCCGATGAGGCCGCGTTCGAGGAAGACAAGATGAAGATGGCTGAAGACAGGAAGAGAAAAGCTGCCATAGCAAGTTTGATTGATACCATGTTGACTAATATACAGTATATATTGTGAACATTTTAGTAGTTAATTTTTTATTTGTAATTATTGAAGTTTAAACATATGGTTAAAACTTATACTTTTTAAAGCTTTTATGAAACCAAAAACAATTTCAGTAAATAATAAATGATTATTTTTTATAAATACATCACTTAAGTTTTTTTCCAATTATACTTTTGAAAAGCTTCTTTTGATGCAATAAGCACATTCATACTTGTAGTTTTGTGCTGTGAACAGAACTAGTACAATACTATACAAATATTATCAAAAATTTTTGCAGAGTACCACCTGACGCAGCTGAACGAGCGAGCCGAGAAGGAGAGACAAGAGAAGCAGTTCGAAGATTTGGCCGACAACTCCATGCTGCTCGGTTGCAACGATGAGGAAAAATATTTTATGGATTACGCTGATAAAGTTTGAACTTGTTGTGATGATGTTAAATCAGTTTGTATAGTAAAGCTTTGTAATATTGTTTTGTTAAACCACATATATAACGTGTAATGTATTTTAAAGTCTTACAAGTAAATCTGATATCAATATAAATACCAATTTCCAATGCTAAGCTTTCTTGTTATGATTGAAATCTTATTGTTAGCCAAAACTTCTTGTATTACAAAACTATTAAATAAAAACATTTGTTATCAAATTAAAACAAGTACTAAAAGTGGTTGTGAGGTTTTGGTGCGCAACACATGTGAACTTTTGTGATAGTTTTTTAACGAAACAAATTGGAATTTTTTAAACTAAATATTTTCCCACAATAAAGGTGATAGCAGACTCGAAGGCGAAGGGAAGGAACGTTTATCCGCTCATAAAAGCCGCTAAATCGGGGTTCGGTGGAGGTAAGGGACCGGTTGATCAAAGCGGCAACAGACCTTCGTACATGGCTGCTAATTGGTCAGTTATTTGATTGATGTTTTTGTTGCTAAAAAATTATCAGTTTTAAATCAAGGAAATTTAATTACCTTTTTTGGTTTATAGGCTGTTTTAGTTTAAGCATTAAACTTGTTTACAAGAAAACAATAATTTTAATAATTGATACAATCTGTAAGACTTACAGACTGTTTTTCTAATTATAAGATTATAGATAGATTATTTAGAAGTTTTTTTGTTTTTTACCGCCGATGATAAAATAATGTTATTTGTTGTTACAAACTTATTTAAAATCATTAAGACTTTTTTTTGGGTTTAATTTTTATATTTATAAATATAAAAGTACTCTATTACTTTAATTAGACTTTTATAGAATTAAGATAATTTAAATTAATCTCATTTCATCATTTAGATAAAGTTAAGAAGGTACATTGTATTATCATTACGTTACTATATTTTTATGTGTAGAGTATTGTTTGAAATTTTTACAAAAAAAATTTGTAAAAACTATAAGTGTTTAGTTTCATATATTTGAAATAAAACTGTTCATAATAACTGCAAACTATTTTTAATTAACAGCCACAATAATATCTAGTCTTAAATCATGAAAAATAGCATAAAGCCATTTAACAGTCTCTTGATATACAAAAAAAAAAGCTTTTTATTTCAAAATAATCTATTCATTGCTAAAACATAATTTTAAACTACAAAATTAAATTATAATTAGTAACAAAAACAACTAAAAATTAACACAATAAAACTTTTACCATGTCTTTATTTAAAAACAGGAACGGCAAAGAAATGCCGAATTTGGTGGGAAAGTCCACGCAGGAGGTAAAAGACCACCACGACGGAGGGGTGGCGGGCAAGAACAAGAACAGATTGGGTTTCTCGTACTACAACTCGCACAACTTTCCCAAGACTTATTAAGCGATAATGTGTGTTTTAATTTGTATTTTGTATTTGGAAGCGTTTTTTACAAAAAGTAAATTTTTTAGTTGTATAACAAGCATTGTTGTTTTTATATAAAAAATGTTCTGTGAATTTTGAAAAGTTGTATATAATAATTTTTAATCTAAAAAAGTTTGGATCAGTGCTTGCAATATGTTTTTTAAAACTGTGATTTTAAAACTGTGTCGATTTTATTGTTTGTTTTGATAAAACTGTGATATTTTTACAATAAAAGGAATATGAACAATATCAAGCATACTCATTAAACTTATATATTTTAATAAAGAAATGTTTTTAGCTATTGTAATGATATTATTAGGTTCAAATTACTTTGTTATTGTCAACTAAACTTTCTTATTATATATAAAAAAAAAGAAAACTGCTTTAAATTTGTAGGTTTCCACTAGTGATGTACCGTACTCACTATCCGGGTCCGGGTCCGGCAGGATATTGCCATTTTTGATCCGGCCGGATTCTAATTTGAAAAAAAAAGTCCGGATCCGGTTCCGGCCGGATTCTAATTTGAAAAAAAAAAGTCCGGATCCGGTTCCGGCCGGATTCTAATTAAAAAAAAAAGTCCGGATCCGGGTCCGGCCGGATCCTATCAGAGATCCGGCCGGACCCGGATCTAATTAGTAAAAAAGAGCATACTGAAAAGTATTTGTTCAAAAACAAACCCTGTGTAAACTATAAAGAGTCATTTTCGTCAGTTAAAATTAAACACCTTCACATTTGTTTACATTTAAACAATGAAATAAACATTTCAGAAATTCAACTTTTTACATATGTTGTAAAATTGAAAATTTTAGAATGAATACTTGCATTATTTATTGTTTAAAGTTGAGCTCAGAGAATATTTAGAGTTAATACGGTTGAATGTACGAGCTAATGAAAATCATATGACGATATGTTTCAAACTAAATACTGATGCAACAAAACATCAGAACATGACAGGCAGTTTATATGTAAGCAGTTAGTTAGTTTGGTGTGCAGCTTGAAACAACAAAATATCTTGAACTTTTTTGTGAATGCTTATTGTAAGTAGTGTTTTGTTTTAAAAGTAAATATTTCAACTGATATACTGGTGTTTAATTGTTTAAATATTTAAGCCAGGTTTATAGTTTAATAGTTTAATAAAATTTTGCAGTTTCTTGTTTACTAAGAGTTTAATTTAATTTTTAGTTTATTGTTTTAAGTCTTTTGATATAGAATTGAATAGCTTCCAGTTTTTTAAGTGTTACCAAAGTAATTAATAATTTTGTATATGCTAGTATTTCTTGTTGTGTTTTATATAAAAGATTCATTACTAAAACTGTCGTGTCTGATTATAGAACGTAGTCTCAGTTAGAATTTAGTATTTGTTAGATATTAATTAAATAAGGTAGGATTTAATTATGATGGGTAGTACTAATAAGTTTAGTACACCACAATCAGTCCACAACTTTACTACCAAATTGTCAACCTTTGCTAGCTGTTCTACTGATTATTAGATTAATGTAATTTTTTCAGTTTTTAAAAACCTCATTCTGACTCAAGCTTGTTTATACTCACTCTAGCTAGTTTTATTGACTTAAACAGTGGCGACCCTGCTAGTTTGAAAATTTTTGGGAATTTTAGTAAATCTTGGACTGCCTCAGGCTAGTTTAGTTTTTTATAAAAACTCAGGCTAGTTTTCTTTTAGATTTTGAATGAGTTTGAGCTGATCCAGTTTTCAATATTTTGTAATTTTCTAGTTAATTTTGTTCAAGAACTTGATTTCAGATTTTAAATTGTAAATAACACCTATATTTGTAAATTTGTGGCTAGCTGTTCTACTTATTATTAGATTAAAGTTTTTTTTTTCAGTTTTAAATAACCTCATTCTGACTCAGCCTAGTTTATACTAGTGATGTACCGGAATCACTATCCGGGTCCGGCCGGATATTGCCATTTTTGTCTGATATCCGGATCCGGCCGGATTCTAATTTGAAAAAAAAGTCCGGATCCGGTTCCGGCCGGATTCTAATTTGAAAAAAAAGTCCGGATCCGGTTCCGGCCGGATTCTAATTTAAAAAAAAAGTCCGAATCCGGTTCCGGCCGGATTCTAATTTGAAAAAAAAGTCCGGGTCCGGTACATCACTAGTTTCCACAAATTGTTTTTATAGCACAGTTCATATTGAAATTTTATGAAACTACTAATAAAATGCAACTAAAATTAATGTTATATTGAAGTATTTCTAATCTTTATTTATCAATAGTTTGAAAGTTCTATTATATGTAAGTTAATCAATATAAATTTTTCTAAACTTTAACCTTTGATTTGTAGGCTTATCAGTAAAATTATTTTGTTGTAATGTTTGTAATTATAAAAGTTATACAAAGCTGTTCAAAAGTAATTTTTTAAAAAGATACCTTTTTTTTCTCTCTTTTATGGACCGAATCAAGACTATGTTAGAAGTTTTTTGACATTTAAAAACCGACCCTTATAGTTTGTAAATGTTTATGTAATCAATAAAATGTAAAAATGAGAAGTTATAAAACAAATATTAAGTCCATTTAAAAAAAAATTAGAATACTAATCTTTTACACATTTGTTTTTGTTACCAGGTTTCTTTGTGCTTAGAATACAAGTGATAGACAAGAACACATAAAAAATTAAGCTGTAAGAACTTGATTTTTACTAGTATAAATATAAGAAAAAAACCAGTTAACTACAAATAAAAAAACCTGAAGTATAGTTGTTGTTCAAAGTTTAGAAGTAAAAGCCTTTATCTGTGTAACGTATATAAAACAAAGTACAATTTTTGTTTGTGTTTTATGAAATTAAATAGAATAGCTATGCTAAAAAGATAAGAGCTTAAAATTTATGTAGTTTTTTACTATAGTTTCTAAAGACTAAAAATTAAAAAAAAAACAGCATCAGGTAAAATACTTTAAAAAGATTTAAAAAAAAGTTCTGCTTTATGATAGAACTTCAACTATATTTATACTAGTGATCTGCCAAACCCAAAATCTGGATCCCGCCCTTTTTCGCTTGGATCCAGGTTCTAATAAAAAATTTCGGGTCCTTTATTTTAAAAAGGTCGGATCCTAGCAGAGATTTGACGGGATAAAACGACTAAAACACATTTTTTGTAAAAACAAAACGTCTGTTTTTAAAACTCTGAACTTAATTTAAAACGTTATTATTTAAAAAAAAAAGCAGTTTAGTTTAATAAAAAGTTTAGCATTTAGAAAATTATTATTGTTCTGTTTAAACAATAATTTGATTTTAACTGCTTGAAAACAGTCTAAACTTCACAATGAATGAGCTTAACTAACTACAAATTATGCCTACCTAGTAAAATCCGTACACAATAGCACAGAAATGTTGAAAATTAAAACAAAGAAAAAAACTTTTCTATATAATAAACAAACGTTTCATTGCGTAAAAACAAAAATTGCTTAACTGAACAAAGTGCAAAGTTTATTTATAAGATCACGTACATCAACATTACATGCTATTAAAATACGTTGAATAAAAGCTTTCAAAGAACTATTAGAACGCGCTATAAAATGCAATCGAATTAATTTAGATCTCCATACTTATTTGGATTATTGAGTGGGAACTTTTGGTTCCATTGCTTGAAAGACATTGCTTGTATTTTAAATAACAACTAATTCATCCTCATAAACAATTATAAACTTAGTCTCATTAAATTTATACTGTAGACCAGGGGTCGGCAAACAGCGGCCCGCGAGCACGTTTTTTTTTTGAATGGAATGCGGCCCGCGAAAGAAAAGTTTGTTGCTTGTGAGCACGAAATTGTGGCCCGCTGAGCAAAAATTAATTTTAAGTTAAATTTTTTTCAGTAATTTAGTTTAATTTAAAATAATTTCGTCTTTTGTCCCTGTATAAAATTTTAAACTACTTAAAAGACTTTATTGCTTAGATTGAAAAAATGTTAAAAATTAGCATTCTAGCAGGTTTTTTTTCTCAGCTTCATAATAACTTTCTTCTTACAAAAGTAAGTGATTATCTTAGAAAAAAAAAGGTGTAAAGAGTGCTTGGATTTAGTAAATTAGTTATATAAGAACTACTTAGTAAATAAACTAAATACAAATTTTTCCATTTTGTACAAAAGTAATGCACAGTAATTAACTAAAAATCTTTTAGTTACAGTTTAGGTATTCTTTTTAAATTTTTCTATACCTAAGTTTTTTGATAGATGTTTGTTACTAAATGTTATATTTGAGTGTGCAAAAAACATTAAATTTTAACATAATAATAAGAAATAAAGTTTATTTATTTTTGGTTTTGACACAGTTTGATTTTTTGTAGTGTTTTTTTGCACTTTAAATTAATTTCTTTGCACACCAATGGTACAAAGATGCTCATATTCTAAACCACTTTTTTTTTTAATACTAAAGTTAGATTAAGGTTAGTTTATGCGTAGTTTCTAATGTTATTGTTTCTACGTGTAATATGTGTGTACAGACACAGTTAAGCCAATATATATGACAAAATTATTATACTTTTTCTAGGCATACTTGTAATTTTCAAACGGTGTTTTTTTGGCAAATTAAGTTAATTTTCATGCGTGGCATACTAACATACACAATTGCTAATTTTTGGAACTACCTATTTAATAAAAACTAAATTTATGGATGTAAATTTTTTAAATCTGTACATTTTTAATCAAAATAGCTCATATTCGAGCAAATAAACAACTAAATATTACCACACACTGAAACTATGACAATATGAAGACTTCAAATCTCAGGCCAATTTATTAATTTTTTTTAGTTTTTGACTTAATTGCTTTTTGTATACGAAAATGTAAGGCTAGTTTTTTGTCACTCAGGCTGGCTTTTTTGCTTTAAATAGTGGCAAATTAAACTTATGATGTATATTTTGTTCAGTTCACAGTGTTGATATGAAATATAATATATGTTAAATTTTAAGTCTTGCAGCTGATATAATTTGAAAAATTACTTATATAATTGTATACATATAAGTGTGAACAATTATTGTTGCCAAAAAACTTGAATCCCGGAAAAGCTTGGAATTTGACAATTCATGCTTAAATATTTGGAAAAAGCTTGAGTTTGAGAATTAAAAAAAACCTAGAATTTCAAAAAATTTTTACATGTAAAGATTTTACATTATAAAATTTCGATTTGAAATTTTTTTTTTATAATATTAGTAGTTTTTTATTAAAAAACACAATCAAAGTAGCTTTTCATTACCCTTTTAATATTGCTATATTATTTAAGAAACTTTTTTTCCTTAAATTTAGTTTTATACTAAAAATAGAAGCAAAAAATTGTACTTTCATAAACTTTATATTGGTGCATTGCACCTTTGCTTTTAAAATGTCTTTACCTATTGTTATGCTTTGCATTGGAACTAAACCTGGAAATTCTTTTTAAATGTCAAAGTTAGTAAAAGCACCTATAATAAAAAATTTCAGATGACCAGTATTTGTTGTACCAGTCTTTAATTTTAACAGATTTATAAAAGTCCTAATTTGATTTATGCGGCTTTATGATCTTCAGCCATTTCCTAAACACGACTTCTTGTTGTCATTGAAGTAATAAACTAAAATATTTTACTATTGCCAACACAAATTATTTAAATAAGTCTTCAATTTTAAACGGTATCTTCTTTTTAGTAATTAATTTTGCTACTTAATAACTTGCCTTAACACTTTCTTTGATCACTCTGTAGTGACTGAAAATGATCATGTGGTTTGTTGGTACTGACTTTATCGATTTTTTTTTTAATTTCTCGCAACAACTCCCAACTAACGTTTTTAATTCTTATAGCTCGTCTCATATTTCACATTTATTCTTTTTATTCTTTTTAAATGCAATGTTTTTATTGCAGATAAAGAATTGCTATAACCCTCAATGAACAATTAGTTTTTCTACTTCATTAATGGCTAAATTAAACTTTTCATAAAAATGTTTATTTAATTAATTGTTAATTCAAGCTGACTAATATATATATTTTTTATATATTTAATTCACTGTCAATATTTAATAAAATTCGTTATTTTTTTATTTTAAACAGGGTTGCTAAACAAACAGGCTAGCTTAAAAGTTTGAAAAACTCAGTCTAGGTTAAACCTGTTTAAGACATTTTTTTAAAACTCAGATGTGTGTGAACACAGTTACCATAAGTAGCTATAAAGCTATAAATCTTAGTAAAAAAATTGCTTTTTTGGAAAGTGGTAATAAATTAGCTTTTAGCCCTTAAATAATTGCGATAAGTGATTTTACACTATAAGCTTATGGAAAAAAATATTGCCGTTTTGATAAAAAAAATTGCTTTTAGAATAAATAAAACCCCCTTTTTTAAAAGCTTTAAAAATTTTTAAATTCTGGTGACTCAAACATTTAGCTCATCTAGTAATAGCTTCTTGCTCTAAAGTAACCTTTAATAAATAGTAAAACAGCATAAATAATTAGTAAACTGAAATTAATGTATGAAAATGAAATTTTTTGTCAAAATAAGTTTTAAGTTAACTTAAATTTTAGCTTTAAGCTTGTTGAATGATAAAAGTAAAATTATTACAATCAGTTTTTTCCTTAAAAAATATTTTAAAAATCTTATTAAAAACTGTCATTAAAAAGGTTAAGTTAATAATAATCTTGTTTGTTAGTTTAAGATAATTAAAATAATTTCATTGTTTGAATAAAATAAGGAGTAGAGTTTGAGACTGATATTTATTCACCATATAGAAAAAATCAAACAGCTCAATTCATAGTATATTAGTAAAAAAAATGTCTATTCCTTTTGATAGAAAGTATTTTATCATTTCATTTTATAAATATTATATCTTAAAAATTAACTTTATAAACTTCAAACTAGAATTTCCAGAATATTGTTCTATAAGTAAACATAGCAATGTGAAAAAGCAAATTTTTTAACTCTTTTTTGCACTTAGACATTTTTTATGTTTTTCATTTAATTTACTTAAATTAAAACAAAATTTATGCTGGTTGGACATGTTAATTGTTTTATTCAATAAAACAAGTTTACAAATCAATAAAACAGTTAAGCAAATATTTAAAATTTTTACCTACATACATATACAAAATTTTTCTAGACAATATTTGAAATACATGGTGCTCTTAAGTATTATGACTATACTAAACATTTTATTGTAGTGAATTTACTAATTCTTTCCTTTTATTTATTTTTGAGTTATTTATTGCATTTTTTTGGTTGCTCTTGTAGAAAGGGAAAAGTAAAATTTAAATGATGTAAAAATCAAAATTTAGGGTAGGAGACAGTGTGGGCGGAGGCCATGGTAGACTATAGTTTCCATGGTCAATATTGGCAGTAATAGGTTAAAAAAAGTGCTTTCCATTTTTTTTATTGTATGTATAAATAGTTTTCAAGTTTTTAGGTTATTTTTTACTTATTATTATTGTTTTTAAATTTAGCTCAAAGTATTAGTCACAAGCAAATGGTGCGCAGCCCATGACTGAAAGGTCCTTCTGCACACCAATCCATTGACCTTAGTTGTGAGCCTCACATGTTTTCTTTTTCTTTTTTTAATAAATTTTAAGTTATAAATTGAAAATGTGCTTTTTCTCTGGTTGCTAATGGACTTATATTTAAGACAAAATTTGTATGAAGTTTGTGAAGTTGAATTTTTGGTAGATATATTAGTTTAAGATTATAAAATACTAACTGTTTCAAAAGGATAATCTTTAAAGAATATTTTTATAAAAAAAAAAGAAAGGATCTGTTTTGATACAGAAGTGGTAAATTTGTTTTTTAAACTCTACCTGTAGATACAATATTGCACATTTTAGTTTTTATAATCAAAGTTAAATGTGTTTAGCGTATACAAGGTTCTCTCTGGCCCAGACTTTCAAAATACCTAATCTCAAAAAACGGAGGAGAAGATAAATTTTTAGTGAAATAATCTATTTTTGCAGTTTTAGTCTGCAACTCCTGTAAGAAACCTATTTTTGCCTCTTACTTTGACTGGCTATATCTCAAAAATTATTTTGAATTTTTAAAAGCTGTAAAAAGCATTTTGTAGCTTAGTAAAAATATATAAAATAAGATCAAATTGTGAAAAAAAGTGTTTTATGATTATATGCCCCATGCCCTTAAATTATTTTCAAAATAATTACAAAAATCACTTCTTGATTTTTTAATGTCATTTTGAAACATTTGCAACTGTTTTGTTCGGTTTCTTGTTTTATATGGTGATTGGAAAATATTGATTAAAACAATAGATTTAATTTTGCATAGTGTTGGACTAGTTGTTATATTTTTATATATACAATTTACTTTGATGATTTTTTAAATAGTTCCAGACTAAAAATAAGTTTGATCTGTTTTAGGACTACTAACACTTTGTTATATTATATTGGTTTTCTATATTTGTGCTCGTGCACTTAATTTTACACTGTTTTTTGAAATACTTTTCAACTTGATTATAAACAGGGTTGCCACTATACCTGGAAACCTGGAATAACCTGGAATTGGAAAATTTAGACAAAAATAACCTGGAAAAACCTGGAATTTGAGAAATTTTGAAAAAAACCTGGAAAAACCTGGAATTTTAATCAAAAAACCTGGAATTTATCATAATTTTGATATATTCAGTAGTAAAATTTCAGTTTGACACAAAAAATCTATCATATAATTAAATTTTTTTTGTCATCATCAAAATTTTTTTTATTAAAATACACATTTAGAGTAACTTTACAGTTTTTTTTCAAAGTTTTTATACTATTTAACACAGTATCTTATATAAAAATTAACTTAAAACTAAAAGGGTGTACTTTTAAAAACCTGGAAGAAATTTGGAAAACCTGGAAAAAAAATTTAAAAACAAGTGGCAACCCTGTATAAAGGTACAACACACTTTATAAAATTTTCTCAAAAATTTTTAAAAGAAAACTTATTTAGTTCCCCATTTTACCTTGAATTTTAAACTAAAAATTTAAAGAAGTTCTTTATAAAATGAACTATTATATACTGATAATATGTTTAAATATTTTTTCATATTTTTGTTTAATAAAAAACCCATTATATCAAGTAGCTGTATAGTATCTTTTCATTATTTTTTACCTTTAGTTTAATTTTATACTTAAAAAAACAACTGAACTTGTACTTAAAAACTAAAATGTAGAACGAAATCAGATAACCAGGAAGAATTTTTTTTTAAATCACTGGCTACCCTGTTTATTAAAAATATTTTAACAAGTGGTATGGAATGTAAAACAGACCCAACTAATGAATTATTATAGAAATTATGTAAAACATAAAGATAAACTTTTGACAGAGTGGTAAAAAAATCTAGAATCCTGGAAAAACCTTGAATATTCAAATCAAATTACTAGAAAACCTGTAATTGTTAACAATTTTTACATATTAAGTAGTAAAATTTTGGTTTGACATGAAGAATCTCTCATAATTTTTTTTTAAACACATTTGAAGTAGCTTAACTGTATCTTTTTAATGTTGTTATACTACTTAACACAGTTTTTAACCTTAACTTTAGTCTAAAACTAGACTGTGTACTTTCAATATCTGTACTCAGAACGGATATCAAATATGTCAATATTCAGCTTCCCTGTTAAATTTGTTTATGAATTACATGTTGTTTTTTGTTGTTCTACTTGTTTAAATTCTTTAAAAAAAAACTAAATTTTTTTAAAGAAAAAATAATTGATACATTAAAAGCAAGCAGGTTGATTTGAAACAAATGTTATGCTATGAAATGTTACAATTAGTTTAAATTCTTAAAATATTTTTTTAAACCTTGATTGTTACATCAAAAGCAAGCAGGTTTATATGAAATAAATGTTGATAAAAGAGAAATGCATGAGCATGAATGTTTTGTTTTAATTTTTATAACTGCATGCATATTTTTCAGCAGATATTTGTATAGTTTGATAAATTTCTAGATGCTTTTTAGTTTGTTCACTTATTTTTCTAAGTAAAAGTTATAGAATATAATAAACATAACAATAAACTGTACAGACATAACCTATAAATAGTATGGACAGATTATATATGTAATTTATTTATTTTTACAAAATAATTGATGGGTTTTAGATATTACCGAAATACTAAAAGTTTTACTCTAATGCACCATGCTATAAGTAGCCAGCATTTAACAAATGGTAGTTTTAATTAATTTGAGCTAAAAACATTTCATAAAAATATAGCTATTATTTAAAGTTATTTTTTGTACATTTGTAAAACTGCGTTAGTTGAATGCGCCTTCTGTAATATGATGTATTAACTATGAGTGTTCATTCGACATATATGAATTTTTATTTATTAAAAGTTTATTAAATGTGAATCAAACCTCACCCTACAGAAACTTTGAAGTATTCTAAAAATATTTTTGTAAATTAATTATGTAACAGTGTTGTAATTGTTGCTTAATTTGTAAACACAAAATTAATTAAACTTAGAATATAAAAACTAAATTCAAAAAAGTAAGTTAAATTTAAATTAACTAAATTATAAGTATACTTGGAAAAAGAGCAAAGATAATTTTTTAAACTTACTGTTTTTTTTTTGGCCTCTAAGACTTTTTCACAAAAGTTTTTGTAGTATGACATTTTTTAATTTTAATAAAGAGAATTTAAGTAGATTTCTGAAATTATAATTACTATTAAGTTACAATCAATTATTTGTAGTGGAGGCTTAAAAACAAATCTACTTCAGGCTCCCTCATTATTCACAATAGCTGTAATACATGTTAAAACTCGAGCTAAGATGCTTGAGGCAATACTGGGCATAAGCAGCTGCTTGCTTAAATGTTTGATGATAAAGTACAAGCTGCTCGTTTGAGGCGTACCGAGTGCACAGCTGTAATAAAACATGACCTTTGGCCCATGTGCAAGGATTACTCAAAAAGAAAATTGGAGATGACTTATAATTTCCTTTTTGTTGACAAGGCTACTGTTAAGGCTGGCGAAATCAGCTATTTTGGTAAGCATCCAAAAGTTGTAACTATTTTTTATATACCAAGTTTATTAACATTATGTAATATTAGTTCTGCTTGTAAAGAGTTATTTTTTTTAGAATTTAATTAAGTTCTCCTAGTTATTTAGTAGAAAGGTTTTAATTTCATATTTAATTTTTCAGTTTTTAATTTATAAATTTGTAATAATATTATATATAATTATTATTTATTTGTAATCATTTTGAAAATTATTTTTAGAGTTTTTTGTAATATGAATGGGTTTAACCAAGTAACAGTTTTTTTTACAAAAAACGCTTGTTATTATAAATTGTAAATTTACCCAAAATTAAAAAGCAGTAAAAGTTGTTTACAGCAAATTAAGTAAAACAAGCTACAAAAATTATACATATAAATTGTAACGCTTTTCTTATGAAATAATTTTAGAAAATAGTCAATTCTAGTTCTGTTGATAATCTCGAACATTTAAACTTTATTATCAAAATCTCTTTAATCACAAGTTCAAAAATTATATGAATAAATTGTATATAGCTTGACTTTTATTTTTGACTTTGGTTGGTCTACTTGAATGCCCTTGTTCATGCACTTTTCATAACCAGTATATATATATATTAAAGGGAGCATAACTACTTTTTATATTCTGTAGGTGGATATGAAAAATACTACCAATGAAAGTGGTTGGATGGAAACCTCAAATTAGCTTCTTTGTCCGAAATTAAAAAGTTCAATTCAAAAAACAGCAGACCCACATTAGATGCTTCAACTACCCAATAATATAATTCAAGAGGTTTGAAACTTGTTTTTTTTTTTAGAATATGTTTTAATGCTAAAAGCATTTTTAAATGGTTAAGCTGATATTTTAAACTCTGTAAAAATTTTTAAATTACCTTTATACATGTCTTGTAATTTAAGATAACAGTATGTATTATTATGAACAAGTTGTTGTGTTTCCAAGTTGTTTGCAATCTTTATTAAGATTTAAGTGTAAAATCACAAACTTCAGAGCTAGGTATGCTTGATATATTGAAATAGTTTGTTCTTAGTGTTTTATTTCATCTGAGTTTTTAGGAAATGAAAACTTTTTAGAGATGTTTTTTATTTATTAGTTTAGTACATATTTGTAGTTTTATCACTCACAGTTTTTTTTCTAAAAAGTTAAACTTAATTTATTTTTAAACAAAGAACATGTTCCTCTATTGTTTTATCATTTTATTAGAATTATAGTTTTATCAATCACTGATTTGTGTAAAAGTCTTAACAATTAGATAAAGTATTGTTTTTTAACTTAAAATAAGCTTAAAATCTCCTGTTTAATTCTATTTTTTTGTTGTATTAAACTATAAGAGTGTGTTAATCTACTTTAAATTGAACAAAAAGATATATTTTTGCTGTTTTTGTTTTCTACATGTTAATAACAAATCAAGCATATAACATTTTAACGAACATTTTTATATAATTTTATGTTGAAAAGGTAAAATTTTCAAAAGAAAGTTCCTTCTTGTGTGAATTTTCTTTTAACTTTGATGCTACTTAAAGCTTTTTTAAAGAAGTAGGTGACTCTAAAAAAAAGTAACTGTTTAAAGCAATTTAGTTTTTGATTGCATTAAAAGTTTCTTTACTTTTTAAGTCAACTTAAATATCGACAAAAAGGTTATTATTTAGTGTTTTTTTATACTTATTTTTATTAAACTACATTTAAATAAGTTTATGTTTAAAAATTGATTTCAAAATGTTTTGTTTTTATTGATTTTCATATTTATGTAGAACAAACAAAATTACTCAAGCTTGCAATATAAAATGCATTTTAAAGCTTAGTTATTTAAAACTTATTTGAAAGTTGTATTGTAGTAAGTTATTTGAAACATGTAGTTTAATTTTTTTAATCTCAAAAAAAAAAAACTTCTAAAACGGAATTCATATATACTATATGATCAAAAATGTTGTGTAGTAAATTTTAAATTAATTAGATTAAAGGAACATAGCTTATTGTTAATTATTGTATATAAGTAAGCTCATGTAATGTTTTAAAACATTTAATATTAAATTTGTTTTTTTTTTTAATCTCTGTTTTTTGTTACATCATTGGTAATATATGAATGCTTTAAACTAATTATTTTTTTTACCTTGTACATTGGAGGTTAAGTGTGTAATCTTTCAATTAATGTTGTAGTTTTTGATATTCAAAATTATATGAGTGTAAAAAGTATTTTAAGCCATATCTTCCCATCGATTTTATTTATTTTTAAAAGTATGGATAAAAGTTAGTTTTTTTATTACACACTGAAAGTTTTTAATTCAATTTTTAAAACTATAATTTTAAGCTCTACATTTTGATTAAAATTTAACTATTATGAATACCAGTGTAGATACTATTTTTAATCAACTTTTTTACATTTCAAAGTATATTTACTGATGTTGTTTGATCTTTTTTTCATTTTCATTTAGCTAATGACATAAAACTATTAGAACAAGAATGTAAATAGCATATATATTTTTTAAATAATTTTAATAAATACCAATGTAAGTAATTTTTAAAATAGCTTTAATCCATATGTTTTCTCATTTTTATGATGAACATAAAGGATTATAAGACCAGCTTCAAATTAAAAATAAAGCTTATATGTATCTTTCATTAATAAATAGATTTTTACTGTTTTTAGGGTGTATTCACACTTTTAGTTTTGCTAAGTTACAAATAATAAACTGTTTCTTAACTTATTCAGTTTATATATTAACATTTACTTTTTCTTGATTTTTATTTGTAAAAAAGCTTTAGTTTTTATTATTCTTTTTAAAGCGTTTTTTGTAGATTAACTTATACCATTTGAATTTTTTTTTCAAATATAAAAAATAATCAATAAAAAATAACCGTTAATCGGAAATTCTATTTTCTATGATTCAGTTTTAATAAGTACCAATAAAAGTATCTATTTTCTTTTTCAATAGCTTTAATCCTTATATTTTTCATTGTTATGATGAACAAAAAATATTATAAGACCAGCTTAAATTTAAATAAAAATTCTTCTATGTATACTGTTGTTGTTAAATATATTTTACTGTCTATAGGGTTAATTTACAATTTTTTTAAAAGCTAACCATTTAAAACTTTTACATGACTTTCACATGTTATAAAAATGTTAATTATGAAAAAGCCTTATTTTTTTTACTGAGAGCTTATAAATGTTAAAGGTAATGTAAAATAGTTTAGGTATTGATAAAAATGTAAACATTGAATGCAATATTTATTACAAATAAGGTAAGTTTTTAATAAATAAACAAAAGTATTTAGGGAATTTTTTGTTTTTAAAAGCATAAGTATTGATTACTTATATAAATTTAGTTTTAAAATATCGCTAAAACTGCAAACTAGCGAATGGTTTTTGTTGATTAGACCATTTAATGTTAATGTAGTTTTTGCATTGTATCATAATATTTTTTAATATATTTCGTTCAAGTATATTAAATAGAAGTTAATGAATTAAAAATAACTACATTTAAAAAAAGTTTTCAAGTTTAATTTACTTAGCAAAATATAGAAAAAATACTATTAACACAATTTCTTAAAATGCAAACTTAAGCAGCAGTGCAAACTCATAACTTGCACATTTAACCGAATGTGCGAACTCACAAAATTCTCCATTTAGATATAATTATTAGTTTTATAAACAAAAAATTATAATTTTTTAAAGTAGCTTTTCAATCACCTAAAAAACAGTATAGGAATTTGCTCTGCTCTGATGCAAAGGCTTTAGTTTAAATATTTAGTCATGAAAAAGTTTACTTTCATAAACTTTAAATTTGTGAGAAAAGCACTATACTATAACTTTTTAATAGTAAGCTAAGCATTCATTGATATTCAAAGTAAGTCAAACTTAGCTCTTGTGAGATACCAAACGGTTAAAATATTTTGTGTGTCAAGTTTTCATTGAAAATTATATAAGGGCAAAAATAGCTATAAAATTCTGGCAACTGTGTGTGTGAAACTTTTTTTCAAAAACTTTGAATAAATCTTCGAATTATCAGAATAGTTTTTATTACTGTAAAGTAGTTTACTAGTTTTTTTCTTGTCTTTTTACATGTTTTGTACTTTTTTATAATGGTGATATTTTAATTAGGGATTTAAGCTTGATTAACAGCAAGTTTTTAGCTACCTATACTTAGGCTGGTTTGATATAACTCAGAAATTTTTGTTTTCAAAGTGGCAACCATGTAAAATAATAACTAATTACTAATAAGGTATTTTATTAAAGTTTTCGAAAATAAATTATCTTAAAAAGTTTGTTTTAGTTTTCTGCAATACAAATAGGTATTAATTTTATTTAGTTAACTAATTACTGAATTTTATAAATAGGCATTCTGTGTACAGCTAAATTTCATTTAAAATAATTAATTGAATAAAGGTAAAACTTTCTCTAGTGTGACTGAAACCAAAATACTATTCAAATATCACTAAAACTAAAACTGCGGCCCGCGAAGACTTTAGAAACTTAAAATTTGGCCCGCGAGCACCAACTCCCTGCCGACCCCTGCTGTAGACGAATTATCACTGCAGCTAACGTTTTGTGCTAAGAAGTTTAAAATTCTAACTAGTAAAGTTTCTACTAATAAGGCTTGATTTTATTTTTAAAAATTAAAGTTTGGTGTAGTACTTTTTTTTACTCACGTTTAAAAACCTAACTTAGCATTTATAATGAATAAGTTTTACCAATAATTTAATTTTTTAATGTTAGCAACAAAAGCTTTGAAAAAATAAGATACAATAACAATAATTTTTTTAACTATTTTTAAACTTGTACTTCTTTGAGCATTTAAATTTAGTAACAAATTAGTTTTGTAACTTTTTGTGTTTGGTAGTAAATAGAACTACTTGCATCTTAAAAGAATACAGTTACACATAAATTCAGAGCTCTCTCAAAATAAAACCAGTTAAATAAATAAACTATTACGTACATGAATTTTAACTGTATAACAAGTAAATGCATTTCTATTCCATATAAATAGTTTAGTACGCGATATATTATTATTTATAAATACACTACCTTTAAAAATAAAAATCAAGCTCAGTAAATATCATCAGGCTTTAGAAATAACTTAATGAAAAGTCTTACTTCAAGTACAGCTAGTTATCACATAAAGCTTTTACGTTTTATCTAAATCTACAACATATCGACACAAAAACTATTCAAATAAAATTGTAACAAAATATTGGTTTATTTTCCTGAAGTGTAAAAAAAATAGTATTACTTTATTTACTTTGAAAATAAACTTATTAGTCCGCACAACATAACTCTTTAGTCAGTTTAAAATGATGATTTAAATTTTTTTTTGTGACAACAGTTTTTGTATAAATATTAATTCATAAGTAACAAATTTATGTTAGATTATAATATACGAAAATTTTGTTTAATTATTTATTACTAAACTATTATTATATTTAACTGTATAAGCTAAATTACTTGATTAACTTATTATTTTAATAGTTTGAAATATTTACTTTTACGTTTAAACTTAAAAGTTAAAGTATAACATGGTTTGAAAAACTTTGTTCTGCTGTGCAAAATTCAAAAAATATATATAACAGCTTTAGTTGCTACTTATAGCAAATAAGAACTATAATTAAGTATAAACTTTTGATGAAATTTTAGTTTAAAGTGTTCAAGCTGTATTATAAAAGTCAGTTTTTACTCAGAAAAGTTAAAACTTATTTAGCTTTTAAACTATAGCTGAACAATTTTTTGAAATATTATGTGAAATATAATTCAGGTATTATAAATGCTTTGCTTCAGTCTAGATTTTCAAAAAAACATAATTTTTCAAATTATAAAAAATCAAATCATTTTTTTGTCAATTGTTCAAAATGTTTCAAGCCTAATTCAATTGTTTTATTAAGTTAAACAAAAAATAGATACTAATATATTCATTCTGTTTAAACTATTTTAATTAGTGTTGTAGTATATGTGCACTTATTACACTAAAAAAGATACCTCTTGTACAAAATCTAAGTAGATACTATATGAAATATCAACCTAAGGTGAAATAGAATGTAGCTACAGTTAATTATCATAAATTAAAACTTATAAAATTGAACTAACTTATAAACAATTGAATTTATTGAAATTTACTGATAAACATTTGATTCTAATCGTTCAAAAAGCATTTAAATTTAATCTGTTACTTATAAAAACGTATAAGAACTTGCATCAATAACCATCAGATAATTTGTTAAGGTTTATCATGGTACAAGTGCACATAAACTTCGAGGGTGGAGAACACGTATTCAATGTCAAAGTTCCTTTCACCGCGGACAAGATAAGAAGACTGATTCGTGACACATTCAACATTCCTGAAGAAGCCCAGTCTTTGTTCGACTACGCTGATGAACCGAGTATCAAGTTCGAATTGATCGGAAAACGCCTTTTTGCCACGGATGTTCCCCAACGTTTCGTGCTCACAATGGGGGGAGTTTGCCCATGGGCGAATTTTTACGTCATGTTGCCGCCAAACGAAAATGGCACTAGAAACGTGTGGAAGTTGGGTTGTCACAAATTTACGACCGTCGCAGCCCTCAAGCAACGAATTGCTGCTGATAGTAAACTTAGTGCAGATAGGTTTAAGTTATATAAAAATCGTTGCAATGGAATTGGCTTATCGACGTTGTTCGACAATCAGAACCTTTTTGAAGCTGCTGTTGTTAACGGAAGCAGATTGTATTGTAATTTGATCAAAGCTAAAATGCCTCAAGGGCCTCAGTTTTCTCAAGGGCGTCAGATGTCTCAGTTCAATCAAGGGTCTCAGATGCCTTCAGGGTCTCAAATGCCTAAAGGGCCTCAGTTATCTCAAGGGCGTCAGATGACTCAGTTCAATCAAGGGTCTCAGATGCCTTCAGGGTCTCAAATGCCTAAAAGACCTAAGTTTTCTCAAGGGCATCAGATGACTCAGTTCAATCAAGGGTCTCAGATGCCTTCAGGGTCTCAAATACCTAAAGGGCCTCAGTTTTCTCAGGGGCGTCAGATGACTCAGTTCAATCAAGGGTCTCAGATGCCTTCAGGGTCTCAAATGCCTAAAAGGCCTAAGTTTTCTCAAGGGCATCAGATGACTCAGTTCAATCAAGTGTCTCAGATGCCTTCAGGGTCTCAAATGCCTAAAGGGCCTCAGTTTTCTCAAGGGCGTCAGATGACTCAGTTCAATAAAGAGTCTCAGATGCCTTCAGGGTCTCAATTGCCTCAAGAGTCTCAGTTATCTCAAGGGTGTCAGATGACTCAGTTCAATCAAGTGTCTCAGATGCCTTCAGGGTCTCAAATGCCTAAAAGCCCTCAGTTTTCTCAAGGACGTCAGATGACTCAGTTCAATCAAGAGTCTCAGATGCCTTCAGGATCTCAATTGCCTCAAGAGTTTCAGTTTTCTCAAGGGTGTCAGATAACTCAGTTCAGTCAAGAGTCTCAGAAGCCTTCAGGGTCTCAAATGCCTCAAGAGTCTCAGTTTTCTCAAGGGTCTCAGATAACTCAGTTCAATCAAGAGTCTCAGATGCCTTCAGGGTCTCAATTACCTAAAGGGCCTCAGTTATCTCAAGGGCGTCAGATGACTCAGTTCAACCAAGGGTCACAGATGCCTTCAGAGTCTCAGTTTCCTCGAGAGTCTCAGTCGCCTCGAAAACCTCAGTCGCCACAAAAACCTCAGTCGCCACAAAAACCTCAGTCGCCAAAGTAAAGAATATTTTGTGCTGTGTTGAGTGTATGTCATATAAATGTGTAAAGTTAATGGCAGTGTGACCTTTAGTTATTTTTTTTTTTGGTTTCCTAAGTTATAATAAACTGCTTGGTTTCTGAAAAACTTGTTATAGTTATTAAACCTATGACATTGATAGTAATTTGTTGTTCATAAAAGTCAAGTAGTAGAGATATTTCATCTTTGTAATAACTTTTACGTATTTACAGAAACAAAAAGAAATTATCTACAAAGTAAAGTCAAAAAGGTTTTTAAAACAAAAAGAAAGTTCTTACTCATAAAATCTTTTTACGTTTTAAAAAACCTGATAATATTTAGTTATTACAAAGCTTTTTCTTTTATTAAAATATCTTCCAAGTTGATAAAATGATATTTTTAATCGAACCCATCGCTAATAAGTCTTTCTGTTTACCAATAGTTTGTTGGTAAAATAATCATTTTTACTATTTATTAATAAACTCTAATTGTTAGTTTTCTCTTAACCCGTATACAAAATGTTTAAACTTTTACCAACTCAAAAATAGAAATAAAACAGACTGGATAATCTTCATATATGTTCCAGTTTTTATTTTTCGGTAAAATAGTTTGAACGTTATCCGAGTTCCTATTTTTATTAACGATCTGAAAACTTTGCCTTACATTGTAAAGCTACTATGTTTAAATAAATATTTGATACTTAACAAAACTTACACTAAGTACTAATAGAAATTAGTAATTAAGTTGAAAACATATTAAACATAATCTAAACATAATATTTAATCTAACAAGGTTTTCCAAAGTATTTTCAAATGACCCCATAAAAAAAAAAATTGAAAATGCTATGGCCCCACTTCAATAATATTACTTAAGCTACCATTAAAAACACCTAAGACTAAAGCTCTTCATAATCAACTCCAGAATATCTAGTGTACGTTTCAAATTATGACCTCATGGCTTCTCTGTGGCTCCTTTACTGCTCATGGCCCCCATTTGGCCCCTTTGCTGCTCGTGGTCCCTGAACACCTGTCATGGCCCACTTTGGAAAACCCTGGTCTAACAGTTCCAGCTTAATTTAAAAAAAAACAGCTTTTTGATACAAACTAGTAGCAGTCGTGAACACTTACTTTAAAATTTGATGAAGAAATAAACTACGGTTTTTCAAATGATGTAAAAATAAAAGAGATTGTGTTAAAGGTTCCTTGTTAAAAATGACACCCTTGGATTTGTAAAATCATTCAAAATATAGTTTGTTTTAAACATTTTTGATTTGCTAGTTTTAAATGAAAGGTTTTTTACAAATATGCTTTGTACTTAATTCTATTAAAAAAATATTCAAAAACTTATAAATAACGTTTTTTATGTATCTCATCAAAAAATAAAAACTGAATTTTACTTGATATTAAAAAATTAACATATCGATATGAATTTTTTAGTAAAGTTTTTGAAGAAAACCAAAATTGCTTTTTTATTATGGTTATTCTAGGTTTTTCAGGGGTCGCACAGGTAACAGAAAACCAGTCAAAACAAGCTCATGTTCCATACTTAACATTTTTCAAATGATAAAATAAATGCATAGTTTTTACAGAATTCTAGATGTTTTAAATTTACACTGGTATTGTAAAATTATATAAATTATAGTAAAGGTTAAAAAATTGTATATAACTTATTTTCTTAATTTGGTTCAAAACTCCTTACAAAATTGCTTAATTAAGTTATCATTTAATATTCAAGTGAAGTAGTAATAATTCTTAAACCTAATCCATTAAAAATTTCATGTTTTACAACATTTATGAACTGTTTTAGTTTTAAAAATTAAACATGTTAGAATCTATATTTCAGTTAGAAAAAAATCATTGTGCTCTGTAGAGAACATGTTTTCTAAGTAAATAAAAAGGTTAACATAGGTTTATTTATCAAATTTGTATCTATAACACTTTTTTTTAGCTTTTAGACTTAAGCATACCTTACTTCTTCAACTATATAAAAGATTTACAATTATTACGTGCTAAAGTGACACTCTGTGCTAAAGTGTCACTCCATGCTAAATTGTCACACCGTGCTAAAATGACACTCCGTGCTAAACTGTCACTCCGTGCTAAAGTGACGCTGTGCTAAAGTGACACTCTGTGCTAAAGTGTCACTCCATGCTAAAATTTTACTCCATGCTAAAGTGTCACACCGTGCTAAATTGTCACACCGTGCTAAAATGACACTCCGTGCTAAACTGTCACTCCGTGCTAAAGTGACGCCGTGCTAAACTGTCACTCCGTGCTAAAGTGACGCCGTGCTAAAGTGACACTCTGTGCTAAAGTGTCACTCCATGCTAAAATTTCACTTCGTGCTAAAGTGTCACCCGTGCTTTTCTGACCGGTTCACACATTTTCACGTTCGTTACTATACGTTCGACTGATACGTTTTTTAGTTTAAATCTTAGCGGTCAATATAAATGTATCTACTGTGAATAAGTATTAAAAGTTTTTTTTTTAGTTTAGATCAGCTGCCACTAAGATCCTTATGTATGTCTTTATTTTTTAGTAAATACTTGTATGAGAGGTATTATTTTTATCCGCTCAACTAGCGAGTATTAAAGTTTTAAAGTTGCTTAATTTTTTCATCAAGTTAATCTTACAGTGATTTTTTATGTTTTTAGTTCATTTGTTTTCAGGAAGTGGGTAAATCAAAATGTTCAATGACTTTTTGAAACTGTTTGTACACAGAAAAAGTATTCAAATCTCCTGTTTTTAATTACTATAAAACTGAAAAAGAACAGCAATAAAATTATCAAAATTAATTTAAAACAATAAAAAGGCTGAACATTGTTAAAAACATAACAAAGCACTTTAATAACAATTAAAATGATACACATGTTTTACAAGAAAACATTTAAGTTAACTATGAAGTCGGACAGCAACTTTCAAATTGCATTTTTTTTACAATAAACTTAAGTTTATATGAATTTGAAGTGAAATCTACTTAACCAATTGTTTATGTTGTTGAGGTTGTTCGATTAAAAATAAACAAAAATGCAGCATTGTTTTACTTCAGATAGAACTTCAGTAAGAGCTAATTTAGTTATTCAAAATACTATGTTTCAATTCTGCACTATTATTAAAAAATATAAAGTGAAATCCAAAACTGTTTTTAGTAACAAAACAATTTAGCATTGTATAATTTTTTTATTTACTATTAAAGTTTATAGACATTACACAATATCGATAACTTATTAGTCAAAATACGTAGTGACATCTGGAACTCAATCTAACACAGTCTGTAAGTAAATACCAACTAAACATGTTGTTGATAAACTCTTACTAAATATCATATTTAACACTATAAGGCGTATTTATTGGATATTTTTCACTTAAACAAAAAAATTTATTACTACCATTCTATAAAACTTTTCTCAACATTTTTTTTTAATATTATTATATTTTGTCTTAAATTCATAAAATGAAAATAATTTCATATAAAGAAACTTTTAAACTTAAAGTAATGTAACTTATGCTTAATCAACCAGTATTACTATCTTATTTTTATTCGTAATTCTGCTACTTATAAAGCTACTTATAAGTACATCTATATTCTTAATACCAACAAGTTAATAATTAAACTTAACTTTTACCTTTAACTAGTTCTTTAAACTATTGCTAATTATTGTTAGATCTGACTCTTTAGCTTTGTTTTTTAGCTTAAAAGTGCTAACTGAGAAAATGACAATAAAAGCAGCAAATTACTGTAGTCTTAATAAAGTAGACTTCAGAACTTGAAACCAAGAATCAACTTTTTATCGAATCTTTCATAAAATGAATTTTAGGTTATCTAGTTGTGATGTAATTTTTTTTTGCAAAGAATTATTAAAATATTAAGTTTAGAAATATATTTACAAGTGGTTTGTAATATTTAAAACAATTTCAATTTTAAAACTTATTGTTGTAACAACATACATTTAATCAATATTAAAATATAGTTTTATATAACTGTTTTATAATTTATATAAAAACATTCAAGAACAAATTTATTTTATACATGAGAATCTGTTTTTACCCATATACGAAAAACTATTTAATTAGAAAAACTATAAGTTTTTTTAAGTATTTTTTCTCACTAATGGCAAAGGTCAGTGCAGTGCTATACCACAACAATGCTGATTGACAATTGTTTTATTAAAAAGAATCGCTTCGTTAAGATACCAACCACAAACTTAAACATCTAATTTAGCTAAAAAAATTTAAAACAAACAATTTCACTGTAGTGAAAACAAACGTCTGATTTGATTTATGTTTAAGTTTCAAAACTATAACTAACTCAGCTATTTGTTAAATTGAAAAATAGATTAACTTTTTAAAGTTACCTGTGTTTTTAATCTTGGTGGTACAGAGTCTGTAGTACTACAAAGTCAAATTTAAACTAACTGCCCAACTGATATGACTGAATAAAAAATCCTTGAACTATCTATAAGTATAATTTCAAAATAAAAAGTTTAGTTAATACTTATTTAGATTTACATTATTTACGAGCTTTAAGTAAAGTTCTAAAAACCAAGACATGGAGTTTACAACTTTTTGCTAAAAATTTAAAACAACATAAAACATTATCTAAGAAAAAAAAATGATGTTCTTCAGCGGTTAAGTTATTACTTTTTTGTTTCATAACGTTTTGTGGTGTTTTTTTAATTTGAGCTTTACTAAGCAAAAGCCATCTGTTTATTTGTTATTTCTTAAGTTGCTTAAGCATTGATATTGGGAAATTAAACCAGTTTAGTTTTTGTCAGCTGTATTTACAATCCTTCAAATCATAAAACAAATTAGTTGCTAGTAGCACTTCAGTGTACTTCACTTTATGAAGATGTTTGCAAATCAGTTTATGTTTTCTGTTTAAGGATACTTACTTCACTTATGCATTTAAACTTTAACAATTGACTATGTTTATAAATTGAAAGTTTGTTAAGCAAAAATAATGAAGTCTGCCTCAAATATATCTAGCAAAAAAGCTAAATATCAAAGAACTATAACAACTAGTTTCTCACTAAGTAAGTGTTTTTTACAGACAATACCTAAATAGTTTAAAAGATAAATTTCAAATTAGTTTTAAAAAAATGTTATAGCATTATATAGAGATTGAAAACTCAAGTAAATGGCGATTGATTCCAAAAAAAACAATAATATAATCTGGCAGTGATCACATGATTAGATTGTTGATTATTTTTTTGTTGCAACTTTGGCAAAAGCTTGCTTGGGGATTTGAGATATGATTTTATCAAACTTTGTGGTAATCAGTGCTGAAACTTTTGCTTAGTAAGTATTTGTCAAATGAGGTGTCACCAAAGGATTTTTTGTTTATAAATGATATTTTTTAGATAATTTAATGTTAATTTTTAAAGGGGTAGGTAGAAATAACATTTGATGTAACTTTACTTGCTTGACCCTCAAAAACGCTTATACCTTTGAAAGGAAGAGTTAGACTAATGTTTTTCTAATAAAAATGTAAAAAAAATATATTCAATTAATTGTATTATTTTATTGTGATTAAGTAACAAATATATCAAATATGTTGAAAAACTTTATATAGTTTTGTAAAATTATATATTGATTTGTTTATAATAAGGTTGGGATCGGGTCTAAATTGCCAGGAACAAAATTGCACAAAGAATATTTTGCACCAAAAGTCAATTTTGCACCAGTTACATTTTTGCACGTGAGTAAAAATACAAAAATACAAAAAAATACAGAAAAAAAACTAAAAATAAATTTCAATGAAAAAAGGATAAAAAAAAGTTACCAGGGTTGCCACACACTCAGGGAACTCAGGGAATCTCAGGGAATTTTCAAACTATAGAAAATCTCAGGGAAACTCAGGGAATCTCAGGTAAACTCAGGGAATTTTGGCATTATTCTTTTAACTCAGGGAAACTCAGGGAAGTTTTGATTTTTTCTCTAAATTACAGGGAAGTTTTTGAAAATCTCAGGGAAATTTTTTCTAAATCTAGAATGAGGTTTAGTTAATCCATTTTCAATATTTTGTTCAAAAGTAGTAATTTTTATTATTTAAGTGGTTATTTAGAATTTTTTTAGCCTTGCGGCTAGTTCTTCAATATTCTTAGTATTAACATTGTAGTTTTTTTAAGTTTTAAATTTATATTTACTTATGTAAAATCAAACAGTTTAGAGAAATGAAAGTTGTTGTTAACTATTCATTGAAAAGTTCTAATAAACTTTTTATTTTTAGTTACTTATGTAGTTTAAAAAACACTATGTTGTACTATTAGCATTCCTTTCATGTATGATGATATACAGAAGTTAGTATACAAGTTAATGAATATTGTTTTTACTACTTCTTTCATGGAAGCCCATTCAAATGGAAAAAAGCTACTTGAACTAAATAATGAGCATTTTTAAAATAAAAGTTTTCACAAAAAAGATGTAGAGTTAGGATGTGCTGCTTCTACTTTAATTCAAGATTTGCTAAATCAAGGTAAAGTTTCTAACATTTTGTTCAAGTCATTTCACAATGAATGTAAACATTTTATATTTGCTATAATAAAAAAAATTAAAACAAGAATGACTGTTGGTTTGAACTTTTTAAGAAGGGCTGCTGTTTTAAATCCGGCATGTCTAATTGGAATGGGTAAAGACCGTTGTGTCAGAAACTTTACAAGGTTGGTCCAACAACTTGTCAGCATGAAGATACTAAAAGCAAAAGAGGATGATGACAGCATTAATCAATACATTGATTTGTTAAGTTCTTCTAACACTCAAATACTTTTTGAAAATTTTCTTGAAAAAAGTCACAGTTTAGACACCTTTTATTTTGACACACTCGATATCCCAAGCAAGTATAAAGATTTAACAAGAGTCCTTGAGGCTGTTTTTGTGCTTCACAATGGCCAGGCAAGTGTTGAACGGGGCTTTAGCTTAAATAAGGAAGTAATATAAACTAATATGGGAGAGATGACAATAAGGTCCCGAAGAATGATCAAAGATCATCTATATGCAAACAGTCTAGAACCAAGCACAGTTGAACTAAGTTCTGAATTGTTAAAATTTGTAAAATCTTCCAGGGCCCAATATTTGGCATATCTTGAGCAACAGTGCTTTGCTAAAAATGTTCCAAATAAAGGTGATGCTTTGAGCAAGTTAGGAAAACAAAAAAGTAAACTTACAAAGCAACTCAAATGTTTGAATGAAGACTATGACAAATATACTGCAGATGCCAACAAACAGTCTGATTAAGAAGCAATGAAAGAATTATTAGCAAGAGGAATAGCTGCTAAGGACAACGCTAATAAACTTGAAAATAAAATTAAAACTATTGGTTTAGAAATTGCATACTTAAAAAAACAGTATTAAGATTTTTTTATTAGGTAATGTGAAATTGTTTTAAAATCAAAATTATGTTTTCAGTTATTTAAAATAGATTGTGTATGAACATCTAAAAGACTTAAAAAGAAATTTAATTTTAGATTATTTTGTATCAGTTGTTAGGTATTAAGTTGTACTTTGATATGAGATATTTCTTTAGCTATTTCTTTAAACTTTCTTTTTGCAGGTTTTTTTACAATAATGTTAAGCTTTTAAGTTTTATTTACTGCATTCAGAACAGTTGCTAGGAAAGACATACAAGTCATAATGAAGTTATTATGTATGCATTTAACTGAGTTCTTCATGTGAAATTATTATTATAGTATAATTAAATTTTGTCAATTAAAATGTCAAACAAATTAAACTTTATTATTTTATGTAGAAAGTTAACTAACAAGTTTACACAAAGTTGTGCAAAAATTTAGTTTTTAATTTTTAATTGGATTAAACCTTTTAAGATTGAGTTTTTGAAAACAGTTTTTTTCATAAATTTAATGCAGAAGCATACACATACAACCTTCCTTTTATTATTAAAGAAGAAAAATGAGAATGAGGTATTAATAATTTGTGTTAGAAGAGAATCTTTTTTTTAAGATTTGAAAAGTACTCAGGGAAACTCAGGGAAATTTAAGGTTACTCAGGGAAATTTTTGGTCACTCAGGGAAGATTTTTTGGCTCAAAGAGTGGCAACCCTGAGTTACTGACCGAGGGTTAAGGGTAATAGTGATACTAAAAAATAAAAAATTAAAAAAAAACTAATAAAAATTATTATATAAAAAAAAATATTAATATTAGAAAAAAAGCTACTGACCGAGGGTAAGAAGGGTTAGGGGTAACAGTGTTAAAAGACTAAAAATAAAATAAATACAGATACTAAAAAAAATAATAATAAATTTACCCATGCAAAATTGTCTGCTCATGCATTAGTGTCTCCTGCAAAAGTGACCCTTTGTGCAAAAGCATCTTTGTGCAATTTTATCTTTGTACAATTTTGTAACATCATGCAAATTAGTCTTTGTGCAATTTTGTGCACTTGTGCAATTTTGTCCCCTTGTGCAATTTTGTACGCTTGTGTAAGTTAGGCAGCTACCCTTTAAGGCCATAAGGGAGAAGACATTTTTTTACAAGTTATATTTGTTATAGAAATTAACTTTACTTAATCTCTAACTTAGCTAAGAATTGTTTTTTACCATTTTGTAAAATTCAAATTAGTTTTTGAAATATGAGGTTACAAAATTCGAGAGCTCAATAGATTACTTATTGAAGATGAATATAAAAAAGATTATTTCATTAAAATTTATCTTCTACAGTTTTTGAGCAGTTGTTCTGAAACTTTATTTCTTTCTTTTCAAAAGATTCTTTTTATTTTGAGTAAAATTATTATTTTTTGTTGAAAAAACTATTCAATATTTTTTTTTAGTATAAAATTCTTAATTTTATATTTATTTATACAATGTGTATTTTTTCTATCAATATAAGGAATATTTGTTTGAAATTTGAGGTTAATTAACTAAGAAATGAAGGTGTAAACAGATTTTTAGTAGATTTAGTAGGAAAACAGATATTTGGAATTCTTAAAAAATGAGCAATGATAAATTTTTCCTGCGTACATTTGTATCAGAAAATTTTTACACAAATGATTGTATCTAAAATATAAATTATAACTTTTTTATTCTGAAAAATTATCTTACATAATTGTAAATAATTATAGCTTTCATTCAAGGTCTAATGTCAATTTTTGTAAAAAAATATGTTGGAAATTCCCCTAATGGCCTTAAATATGTTTAAATTTTTTTTAACAAGTGAAAAATTAAATCCAGGTTTGTATGTGGAAGCTTAAAGTTTAAACTATAAGTAGTTTTTTGATAGTTTAAAAATTTTGTTTGATGTTTCATGTATAGTCAGATTAAATAAAAAATCAAGTTCAACAAATTAGGATATTTTTATAGTAAATTATTGTTTATAGTATAAACATCACTAGTTTTTTTTACTATAAATCTATATGCTTTTAATTTTTTTCTGAGCTAAAGACCTCAAGTTTTAAAAATGTAAACATTGTAAACATTTGTATTTTTTAAATAACATAGTTTAATAAAACAATTCTCTCAGTAGAATAAGTTAAAGTATCTAAATTGGACTTGTAATGAAAACACAAATATTGATTTTAACAAGTTTAAAAGTTGATTAAATGTCTTTAACCTTTTTCATTTGTTGAGCTAGAGACCATAATTTTAAAGAAATAATTCCTAATACATTTTTAAAGGTTTTGTAAATATTGAGGTCATAAATTTTAGATAAAAAGTGAGTATTTTGTTGTTTAAATACTTATTCTGTAGAAAGATTTATGTTTTAGTCGTGGACTTGCTGTAAAAAAGGACTTAACTTAGATTATAAAGAAAAAATAAATCTTTGGTTAATTAGTTTCTTTTTTTCCTTGTATAAGGTATTAAGAGCATAGGGGGAGTCCACCTTGATTTTACAAGTTGATCTTATTTTATAGAATTTTATCTAAGCTATCAGACATTTTTAATGGCTTGAAAAATTTCAAAGTAAGTTTTAAGATATAAGTGGTCAAAATTGGTGACCTCAATAAGTTTCTACAGTAGGTTTATAATGAAATGCGCAAACCAGAAACACAAAAAAAGACTTTTTCATCCTTCATTTTTTAATCAATATTCTTCAAATTTTCACAGAAAGTCTGTTATTAAGTTTAAAAAAGATTGAGTGCATCAATTTTCTAACTTTGAAAAATAAAATCACCTTTTTTTTTGTTTTTTTTATCTAAAATTTTAATTTTCTTATTATTTTGTTAAAAATAAAGCACCTTTCTTCTTTTTTTTTATCTGAAGTTATTGCAGCATTCAAAGTCTTTGAAACTATAAAAGGAATGTTTCCTTGGAGTTCTAGGTCTTTAGCTTAAAAAATGAAGGAGAAGATATATTTTTAGTAATTTTTGAAATTTGCTTTAAAATTTACCACAGAAAAATTGCAGTCTATAACATTTGTATTGGAAACTTTTTAAAAAACTACAATATACTAAAAGTAAGATTATATTTTTGAATTCTTTAAAAACTTTCTTGTAGTTTATACTTCAAAGCCAAAGTTAATTTATGTCAAAAAAAAAAGAGTTGGACCCCCCTATGTCCTTAAAGTGTCTGAAAGCTTAGAAAGAAAAAAACAACTTTAAATAAAAAAGCTGAATCTCCCTATGTCTTTAACTATTTTGCTTAATCTTCCTATTTCTTTAATTTTATTTCATGCTCTTAACATTCACTTCTGTAAATATTTTTATGCTGCATTGTAAAATAGAGCTTAAATACAAAACTTGTTATATTTAAATAAATATCCAACTTTAAAGTGTACCTCTAAAAAAAAACTGTTTGTCTTTGATTATTAATAGTTAAGTTTGTATTTTGCAAAAGATTCCAATGCCTCTTATTTAAATTCAGAAATATAATTATACTGTTTGTTGAATACAAAATTTATGTTTATAAAATTTTACTTTATGATGAAAACTTATTGTATTAATGTATGAAAATTGTAATACTTGTTTTTAACTAAACATAAGTTTTAAAAATTTACGAGAAATATATCAATTTTTCAGTTTTTGTTTATTTAGAACTAAAAAACTTTCAGAAAGTTACATGACCACAAAAATTAATGCAACATTTATAAGAATTTTAACAAAGTTTTCTTCTCTAACAAGTAGTCTAAAAAGTTGCTTAGTTATTTTTTTGTAATTAATTTATACACTAATTAGGCTCAACTTGTTTGTAAACTTTTGCTTTTTCATTAAAAAAAAATTGCTTTACAAATAACCTATTATTTACTACAATAAATTCTCAAAATTAATAACTAAAAGTTAAATGTCAATTTAAAAAGATACAATTCAACTGGTAATTAATTGATAAAAGTTCAAAATAATGAGATTTTATCTTATTAAAAAGTGCTCTTTCCCCAATCACCTCTATTCAAACTTATATTTTTTGGTTTTTTAGTAGAAATTTTGAACTTTATAAAAGCTTGTAAGTTTTATTCTTTGTGTTTAGTCTACGAAAACAAGCTTATTTTTCAAATCTTAAATGTTATCCTGTATAATATAATATATTTGTTTTATTTAATGTGAAGTTAGTTTGGATTTTTAAGTTTCTTTTATATCAGTTATAAATATTAACATCTATTCATTATATTGTATGACAAATTTCATATACAAGTAGTATTTTAAAGATTTTAGAACATTGTTTATTATGACTAGCAGTTTTGTATTTAAATATTCTTACTGTAAAACAACTTGTTATAAAAAGTTTAAGCTCCTTTAACATCAGTAATAAAACAACTTTATGAAGAATAACTTTTTGTTAACCAAACAGACAAAAAAATCAGTTACTTATTTTTTGAAAAAAAGGAAAAATTTTTATTATCAATATGTTCATAAAATGCTGAACTTAAGTGTTGCTATTGTATTATTAAAAGTAAATTTTAAAATGTTTTGTTGTTTTTGACTATAGAGAGGAAGTTCATAGTTTTTTTTTATTCAAATTTTCATTGACTTTTATTCTAAAGCTTAAAATAATAACTATTAAGTATTTATTTAAAGTGTGATATAATTGACTTTCTGAAAAGTTTTCATTACAAACCTATCTTGAAGTTTCTATATGGTAGTTTTTTTTTTGGAGTTTTAAAAGTTTTACTTCATTTTTGAAGCAATTTGCTCTAAATTTTTAGGTATTTTTTTTCAATATTTTGTAAAACTTGTAGGAGTCAGATTTTTGAACAATTATAACAAAAATAAATGAATGATTAAAAAAAAAACATTTGAGTAAGAAAAAGATAAATTAATGTTTCCTATAATTTTTTTATAATTTATAAAAGTATAGACTAAAAAAGTTTTGAAACAATTGCTCTGAAACTGTAGGACGTGATAATATTTTTAGTGAAGTATTGTATTTTTTGTCTTTTTAGTTTGTGCTTTTTATTAAAAACCTCTTGAACTATACAACTTTGATCGATTATGTCTCAATACCTACTTTAAAATTAAAAGCAGCAGATAACAACTGTTAGCTGTTAACAACTGTTTTAGCATAGAAAAAAGACTAATTTTAAAGAAAAGTGATTCACTCTTTTATCTCCTTAAAGTACAAAATAATCTTTTTTTTTTTAAATGGACACTAATTTTAGGAAACACAACATTTGTAAAAAGCACTGACAAGTTGGTTTAATTGAGTATATTTTTGAAGGTAGCAAAGCCTCGTCTGAAAACGATTCTGAAAAATCATCGTTCAAGTATCCTTTTCTTCTGAACAGAAGTGGGATTCCCCTGGATGAAGAAACATGGGAGAGGTTGTGGGCTCACGCTGTTTCAATGTACCCCCATGCCAAACATGAAATTACTGCTATCAAGGATATGGACAATTGTGATGAGGTAGGTTTTTAATATTGATAGATTTTTAAAGTATATAGTTTAGGTATTTTTGCCCATTTAGTATTTTTTTTAAACTAAATAACAGTCTAGGATAGAAAAATGTTTAATGAGTAGTTAACAACTTTCATAAGTTGTTGATTATACATTTTTTTTTAATTTCTTATAATTATTTTTCTTTGACTTCACAGCAGTAGCAACACATTATGGCGTTATAGAGGTACAAAGCATCATAAACTTCCTTAAATACAATTATCTGTCACACTAAAGTGTTTAACTTCATCCTTTTTTTACACTTAAACTTAACTTCATGTTTTAAGCATATGAAGGACCAACACTTTCTTTTATACAAAAATAACATTTAGTCTTATTTGAAAACTTAGAGTATACTATAAGATAGTTTTTATACAATTATAATTAATCCAGTCCATGAAAAAAATGAATACAACCGTTTGAAACAAGAAATTTTTGAGGTAAATTTTCTCCAAGTTATGAATTTAAAATCAATATCTTTCTTCAATTATAAAGCAATTTTTTCAAGCTTTCAGAAATGGTTCTGTTTTATACAAACAGCTTGTAGGAAGAAAATTTAAACAGAAAATATGACCAAATTAAGATTTTTTTTTTCATTGTTAAAATATCTTAAAGGAAATTTAACACTCTGTTTCTAGCTTGTTTAAAGCTTATTAAAGATTATCCTGGTAAAATTTAAAAACATTGCTCAAGAATGAAGAAGAAAATAGATTTTTAGTAAAATTGTTTATTTTTACCTTTTTAGTGAACGCCTCCCATAAAGCAGCTGTTGAACTCTCTATCTTTGGTCGCTTTATCTCAAAAGTTACTTTGAGTTTTTTTAAACTGTAAAAGACAACTTGTAGCTAAGTATTTTTTATGTAAATTTGGACTAAGTTTAAAAATAAACATATTTTATTTACTTTATTTACTTGGGTTTCCTAAAACTTAATGTGAAGTATTGGCACTTCCTCCCTCTCCTATGGCCTTTGTATACAATTACGTTAGTGGTAGTAAAATTTTTCCACACATTTACTTACCTTTGAAGTTATAAGGCATTGAGTTTAAGTTGAGTTTAAAAAAGTCTTAGTAAATTAAATCTGTATTTAAATTGTTTAAAATTTAGTCTTGTTTTTTATAAAAAATACCAAACTATAAGTTGTCTTTTACAGTTTAAAAAGATAAAGTAACTTTTGAGATATAAATGATGGAGGATATAGATTTAGATAGGTTTTTTAAAGGAGTTATGTCCTTGTTTTGACATATAATCTGTTGTATAACATTGAGTATTTCTAATTTTTATAACTCAAGTTTTCAAGTTGTTTTGGTTTTGTAGTTGGGTAAGGATTGGCACTTAATGTTTTGTAGAAGATTTTTGTGTGTATTTTTTTTATAAAACATTTAAAATATAATCCCATTTTTACCTAAACATATAGAAAATGAAAACATTTAGAAAAAAAAATCTACCTCATTACCAAAATTAGTTAAAGAAAAAAATTATTTAGTTTTAGTTTTAGAAAAATCAGCTTTTGTGCTCATTCAAGCACTCAGAAGTACGGCAAGAGACCCAAAGAAAAGTAGAATTTATCTTCAAAGTTATAATTATGTTTTCTATACTTATTTGTAATCAGCTTCAATAATCTTAGGTTCCGGTACCCCACCCACCAAACATAAGCAACTCGCCAGTGCTGACGGCATTGAAGCAGTTGCAAATGTACATACAGCAGCTAACCTACAACCACACTGGCACCCAACTGTTCAACATTGGCAAGTGCAGGCCTTTTTCTTCACTCATGGAAATTGCCAGGAACATTATCAAGGAGGCTCTCCCTATAAAATGCTTGGAGGCTGTAGTTTTAGCCCTGTTAGTTTAGACTGATTTTTAATTTTAATCATAAAGTAGTTAAATAAAATTATATTTTTCATTACTTTTTGGTAGTTTTGATTTTATTTTTATTTAGTGTCTGTTTTAAACTTATGAAGCTTTTTAACTTAACTTGTGACAATTAAAAATTTTATGTTTCCATCAGTAACCTCTCGCTTATTTACGCACATTGTGTCCACAGAAAAAATGTGTAAAGATACGAGAGATCGTAAAGATACGAGAGGTACCAAATATACTTACTATAATGGCTGTTTTTTGATATTGCTTCTAGTTAAAAGCAGACTGGGGACTTTCCCACTTTTAACAGTTTGTTTACTTTATTTATAAATATGAAAACAAAAGATAAAACTATACATATATTTAAAAAAAGGATTTAAATTTATACAAAATAATAATACTTGTAGAAAAACTTACTATTTTTGATAATAAGTAGATTTTATCTTTATCTTTGTTTATATGTGACTTATTTGATACTTAAAATTTATATTCTATTCTACTTAGCAAATTCAATTTATAATTAAGCATTTCTTTACAATTAAGAAATGGTGTGGTGTCTATATTAAAATTTGTTTCTATAGCCTTTTACAAAAATAGGCATTTGGTGCTGTAATGGATTTCTTATTTTGAACAAAAATATATAAAATATAAGAAAAATGATTAATAAAAATTGTTTATGTTACTACAACTTTTTTTAATTTGACCCCTTCCCACATAAGAATAAACTTGTCTTGCATTGTATTAAAGATGTATTAATGACTTTAAATAAAATCACAATAAACCTAATTTGAGCAATATTAAGAAAAATCAAAATTTATATTTTTTGTAATTTTTAGAATTCTAAAATGCGTAATTAAACGAGATATCGTAACGTCACGAGTGCGTAAAGATGCGAGAGGTTACTGTACTTTTTCTAAAATATTTTGTCGTAATAAGCAGCACCAATACTTTTAACTGTTTTTGCACCTTTTAAACAATTATAAGTGCAAGGATGAGCCACCATTGTTTTTAAAGTTGATCTTGTTGGGTTAAGTTTTATATTTGCTATCACAATATTTTTATTGCAGTAAAAAAAAATCATAGTTATTCAGATATAAGCGATCATAGTTACAGTGTTCGGTAGGTTCTTTATTGTAGACTAAAACAATTTAGGCGAAAAAGTC
Source organism: Thalia democratica (assembly GCF_965202585.1). NCBI lineage: Eukaryota > Metazoa > Chordata > Thaliacea > Salpida > Salpidae > Thalia > Thalia democratica. Next base: position 39,455 of record NW_028139365.1, on the reverse strand, counting down.
TACTCCACTGAGTATATATTACTTCTTCATTTATTTCCAATCATCTTCAAATTTTTACAACTAGTGTATTATGAACATTCATATAGTTCATTTAAATTTTTTTTATCATTTTTAGAAATGCTTCTTTTTGTTTTTGTTTATCTGAAATGTTTAGTTTCAATGATAATATCTTAAACTTGTCATTTATTTTTGATAACTTTTATAATGTTTCCTCAAAATTAAGGTTTCTAGTTCGAAAAAATGATGATTTTTTAACAAACTTTAGATTTCTATAAATTTGATGATTAAAAAAAATGTTGTCTATACTTTTGTTTTGATAACTTTTTTCAAAAACAATTTTACCTTAAAAGTAAATCAAAATTTTTATTTTCTTCTTGAGGTCTTTTATAATTCAAACTTAAAGCTTATAGAAAAAAGCCAATGCTTATTTCGTTGAGAAATGCCCTTACTTCTTCGTGCTATTAATCGCAGCTGTAAAACTGATCGCTTATTTAAAAAGTTCTATTGTTTTCTGTTAGTTATCAATTTGCTCCAACGTTTCTGAACTTTTCAGCTAGACAATTTGCAAAATTAGTTGTAACTACATTTATATACTTTTTACTTTAGAGATTACAATAAAAGTTCTCGACTTAACTATAAGGAGATTTATTACTTCAAGTTTTAAAATTTTATTGTCAAAACTATGTTTCACTCGTTTGAAGTAATTCAAGTAGAATCGTATTTGAATAACATTTTATTATTTAACTGAGGATCTCGTTTGAGTTATTTCAAACGAGTGAAACATTGTTTTGACAATAAAATTAAAAAATTTGAAGTTACAACTATATTTGTACTAAAAAAAGATTCATAAAAAACAAAGTTGTTTTTTTTTTTCTACTGTAGATTTATGTTTTAACTTAAATAAATAACAACACAGGTACCTAACAAGCGAGTTGACTGCAGTCAATCGTTTTCCAATCGGGTTCAAATCGAAACACAATGGCAAGTGCCATTACCACATAGTGTTGGGTGTCACCCATAGAAGTATGTATGGCAGCATGGGTATCAGCAGGAGAAAAGACCTCATGGATAAACCACTTCAGTTCAAAGTAAGACATTTGAGTCACTTAGGCTTTTTTGCTATAATGTAGTGAGTTACTTTGATGGTACTTTGGTTCTGTACTTTTGTTTTAATTGATTATTAATGAGTAGTTAATAGAATAATTAAAAGAGAGTTGTATTGTTATATACAAAATGTTTTTTTTTTCATAGCTCGTAAAAATCTAAATTTATTAAAAAATTAAGTAATGGTTTAATAACAATATAAAAAAAAATAAGTCCTTTCACTACTGCAACATTTTTGTAATTTTCTATTAAAAATGAAACATACTTTATTAAGCAACAAAATATTAATAAAATAATCATGAAGTATACGCTACTTTCTATTAACATTTATAATAGCATCATGTTTGTAAAATTCTATGAGGTATAGGTGATTCAATTTTTTTTAAGCTTTTTCTTAACTAAAAAATAACTTGTGAAAAAGAGGTTTTGGCTTGACTGGCTAAATTCGACCCGCAGGCCAAATTTTTACTGTCAGGGGTCGGCAAAATGTAGCCCGCGGGCCGCATTAAAATGTTTTGTTCAACTCGTTAAATGTATTAATATTCTCAAAAAACAAAATAAAGTTTAAGTGTTATCTTTATAGAATAACCTATCGCCTAAACTATTTTTGTTCAAAAAATGATCTTTAAATATGTTTTTAAAGCACATAAAAAACGTTCTTTTTTTGACCTGCCGACCCCTGGCTTAGATGAATAGGTAAGTGAAAGTTTTTTTATAATTTAATTTATTTACAAACTTTTATTTGCAGAGCTTAACAGCACTTCTTGAAAACTTTCAACTGTCATACGCTAAAAGTGAGATGCTAATATATATTTCTTTTAAATAAATTTCTAATTTAGAACATAATATTATAACAACTAAGTGTATTTAATAATTTTATTGATGCCTGTTGATTAAGTTTTTGATAAAAAGTTATACTTTTGTATTATATTTATCAAAGTTGTTTTATTTTCTTCGAATCCATTATAATTCTCATAGAAATAATAAAGGTTCAACTTTTAGTAAAACTTGTAACCCTGCAGATGGTCATGAACTGTTGAAAGTCAGATTGGGAAAGTTCGTCACCCATGATATACACAGCATGGAACGAATACATTGGAGGGTTTGCAGGAAAAATTGTTTTAATGAGTTTAAAAAAGATCAATTACTAAAACTGCAATTTTTTTTGATAAAAATATATGCTAAACAACGAGTTGATGATTTTTTTCATTTGATAAACATTGATATTGTTAACAAACAATAATAAATTAAATTTTTTAAATTTTTAGTAGATAAACTTTTCAGGTAAAAAAAATATTAATGTTTTTTTTAAAGAAGTTAGAACAAAAAAAAAATTGAAATATACAGTAAACTATTTTCACATCTTAGTGCACTTCAATAAACTACCACAAACTTACAAGTGATGAAAGATGTAGGAAGATCGAGAAATTCAGCAAATCAATGAAGAGAGATTATCAGTACAATCTACCTCCTATTGTTCTTAACAAAAATACACCTAAACTTCCAAGGTAAAATGTTTGAGTTTGAGAAAATCTATGCACATACATATTTTCACACAATTTTACATCATTATTTTTTTTCAAAAGAAACAGTTTACAATGTTTTAAAAATCCATAATACCAGTGCTTCTTTAAAAGTGCACCCATTCACTCTAGAATGCTCAAATATTAAATGACTGTGCACAAATAATTTTCTAAGTATTTAAAGTGTCTTTCAACTTGTAAGTATTTCATAATTCTTTTAAATTTTAATAGTTGTTGAGTTTTTAAAATAAGTTTTAGTATATCTCTTTAGAAGCAAAACAGTTTGATGGTTGTATTATTTACTAAAAAGTATTTATTTAATTATAAAATCTGTATACAATTTTATCTTAGTGGTTTATCGTGCACATCTTTTTAAAACTATGAGGAGCACTATGCTGCACATTATAATGTAATGGTTGCAAAACTTTTTAAAAACTATGCACACCAGATCTTTAAAGATTATAAGTTACATGAAAACTTGTTTAAATAAACTTTTTTTTGGTTATTTTTGGTAGTAACTAGAATAAAGTATTAAGATTTTTACTGACAGCAATCGAAAACTGATGTAATGGATGTACCCTTAGTTTTAATTTTGTTATCTTAACTCACACAGGCTTTTGTGCACACCGGAGTTTAGCACCTTTTTTGTTTAACACTTTTTCAGTTGAAACAAGTATTAAAAATTACTATTTTTGTAAGTACTTTGTATGAAGATAAAATTTAAATACTAGTCTATTCCATCTTATTTTAAGAAGTTTTAAAACTAAATTAAATTATGATATTACTTCTAAAAATTAAGTTTTGAACTTAGTTGTTCAAATACGTAAGATTTATCATCAAAATCCTATATTTTTAGAATTTTAAATTTGCAGTAAAAAATAATTTATTTATAAATATCAGTAAGAATTTAGTAAGTTTTTTGAAAGGATGTAAAATATCACTAGTGGTATACTAAACCGTAATATGTATAAAAATGAAAGGCTTACTTGGCATATTTTAAAACCACTGTTATAAAACTACTGTAATTTTGAATATTTTACAGCATAAAACCTGGAGTAAAAAGAAAACACCAAAATCAAGTTAAGAAGAAAAAGAAAACAGTTAGAAAAGCAAGATTAAGGATTCCAAAAATTAAGAGTTGAAGTATTTCAAAGTAAATACTCTTTAATTTTTTGTAAAGTTTTTTTAAAGACTAAACAAAGGTTACAAAGGTATATTAGGTTTATTTTTCTAAGTAATGTTAAAATAAATAATAAAAATAAGTAATTAGAAAAATATTTGTAATAGTTTTCCTTTATAATATACTACTTCCTAGATTAAGTACACATTTTGTTTATTATAACAAGAAAAACTCATTTATCAGTTATGTTTGGTAAATTTTTTATTAATGATTTTTCAAAATTTCCAAACAGGATTTTATAAATATTTTTAACAACTAATATTTTTTCATACTTACACCAATCAAACAAAAAGTCTACACTTTATAATTATTAAAAAGTTAAATTACGTTTGTTTTAACCTTAAATAAAATTTGTTTTTACAGGCTTCAGTTTTGCCTACAACTTGTCTGCCTTCAAAAGAAAGCCAAACATACTGTAATTTGCACAAAAGTTATAATAAATAGTTGTTGGATGCATTTTTGCCATTGATAAATTTCACTGTGATACTTTGCTTACGTATTTTTTTAAGTTGTACTGAAATATTTTGTTACACTGTGAACACTGTTTATATTTAAATTTTATATTTTTTAATGCATAAATTAACCTGTAGTTTTTTTTTAATTCAATTTTTTCAAACCGTAACAAAACTGTACAATCAAATATGTATGAGTTGCATCTAATAATGAATTTAAATAAAGTTTGCAAAGCTTTTAGTTTGAGCACTTATGGTTAAGTTATACTCTAACTATTTTAAAAAAGATACATATATTGTTGTAAAAAAGTTTTATTTTTTAAAGTGTACAAAATAGTTAATTCGGTTTTTTTTTATGTCTAGTTACTTTTGTAAAGTATTCCATTGCAATTTTAAATACAAGAAAAATCTTAGTTCAAAAAAAGTTACTTCGTTTGTGTCATACACTTAAAAATATATAATCATATAAACGGTTATAAAAAATATTCTTGTTGTTTTTGTTGTGTAACATTAAAACAGTCTTGATTTTTTAAATGTTTTTTATTTTTCAAAAAAAAAAACTATTTCTAATTATTATTAATAAAGATTTATATGTTGCGAATATTTATATGGATGAATCAGATTCAACTAAAGTTGTTAAGTATATATTTAAGTTTTGAAAATTATTAAAAAAGAAAACGTGTACAAAAGTGTTTTTGTTTTTAATTTCAACTTAGATCAAATGAATATTTTGTATCATTGTTTATTGAACGATAAAAAAGCGCTCAAAAAGTTTGGTTTAAAGTCTTGGTTAACAGAGGAACCTTTTGCTTATCGATTCGTGCACCACATGCTTATAAATTTTTTACGAGCTATTACATATATTTTTTTATCATTTAAATCTTGATTAATAAAACAATCAATTAAACAAAATGAATAAAAATAAAACTAAACTTTATAAATAAGTTTCAATCTTATTCTTATGATACAAGTGAAAGTACAACGCCTGGTATTTCAATTTGATTTTCAAATTATCATACTTTTCCACAAAATCTAAAGTTAATAAATGCAATAAGAAAGTATTAGTTCAAATTATAATCATTTCAGTTGGTCCGACTTTTAAAAGAAAGGTTTGTTGTTGTAGTTCGCTTGAGGACAGTTTTTGATTATAAAAAGATATTTATTGTATAGAACCTGACTAACCGTTTATATTTTTAAATTTAATGAAAAACGCTTCCAGAAAATACATATTAGTCTTTTTTCAATTTTCGTACGTCTTAATTTAAAGTTTATCACAGCTTAAAAAATGCTAATTTATAGTGCTATTATAAGTTACAACTTTAGAGAATCTACGTACAGTTCTTAATGTCATAGTGTACATGTTGATATTTTTTTTGTATAATAAAATAAAGTAAAAAAAAGTCCAATTTGAACTGCTAACAAAATCTGATACCCCTTCAACTTTAAAAAACTAAAATTGACAAATAGATTAAATGTACTTTCTGGGGTGACATCATCAGAACCATCAGAACATTTTTAAATCATGTTTTGTTGCAGGCTTTTTTATTTAATAATATTCTACAAGTTTGAAAACTTGCTTAACCTTCCACATATTATAACTTTAAAGTAAGTTAAGTAAAAATGTCTGTTAAAAATTATTTTCTTTTATATTAATAGAATATCATTAACAAAATCTTAGTATTATTTTTTGAAAAATGTTTAGTTTTCACTTTTAAGATTTTTTTTTCAATATTTTGGTTTTGGTACTTGTTTTAACTAAAAAGTTTATACTCTTAGATAAAAAAACGCTCAAAAAGTTTTGTCTAAGGGTGTACAAAAGAACTTTCAAGTTATTGAGTCGTACACAGCATATCCTTCGAGTAGGAGACACTCAGTTTCAACTCGCGCACAATTCCGACCTAATCAAATCCGAGAACCGCTTAACGATTAAAGGCTGGGGGTCGATAGTAAAAAATAAATGAACAAAAAAAAAAACTAAATAGGAATTCTGCGCAGATGGGAGTTGTGAGTATACTCCTTTAAATACCTTATATTCCTGTTTACTTGTAAAAGTAGAAAATACTTGTAATTGTCTGATTAAATGAATAGTTTTTAAAATACTCAAAGAACTTAAAAATTAAGTGATTTTAAAAAGTTACTTTGGTGAAGGTCTTAAAAATTTTCGTTTCAGCGAGCTAGATTTACAGAAATTTTACTTGACAAATCAAATAAAGTAACAAGCCAGGTAAGTTTGAAACACTTGACTATGAAAATAAAAAGTTGCAAATATTAAACTTAAGTTGATCTGGAATTTTATTTAAAACCATTTTATACATATATCTTTATATAATAATTAAATTTTATAACAATATTATACAAGTTATATTAACTTTCAAGCTAAAATATACGTCGCTGGCCAGAGGTTTCTAGGCCGGATGTTAGTAAGTGTACAAACTGTGAAATTAAACCTATTAAAAAATAGCTGTTTAATATTTCCCTTTTTTTCAAAAATAACTAGTTTTAATGTATTAGATAATAAGTACTTTAAAACTTCAGAAGGTTAACTTTTCAAAGTTTTTTAAAAGATTGTTATTGTGCCATAAATTCTAGGTGCTTTAGTGATTATACTTTTGATTGAGAACTAAAATGTTGCTAATTCTACTAAAAAATATAACTAAATCTTTAGTTTACACGTTATGACTATCAAATAGTTTTAATAGCAGTAAAATTTGCAATACTTGATACAATTATACAGTACAATTTGTTGAAATTATTTTAGATTTAAGGTATGGACTTATAACTGAAACTGTTTGATTTATTCATACTTAAGCAAATAAGAGCGTTTAAAAAAGATTTAAACAAAGAATGATAAGTATAAAAACGATTAAGTTTATTATGAGAGTACTAAGTTATCAATGGATAAACAAACATAAAGTACAACATGTAAACTTATACTTTTTATCTACACAGTTCTACTATAACACCTAACTGGAAACTACTTAACAGTTTTGCAAAATTCAATATAACTAGATAAATTATTTAAATAAAAATTTACACAAAATTTTCTTACTTTAATTTATTATTTCCTAGAAGATATTAAGCAAAATGTAGAAGTCTAATTAAACTAAAATAAGTATTTTGAATTTAGTCTAATCATAAAAACACATAAGATTTCTACATAGATCTACTTTCCAAATTATATATGACACTCTGTATCTTCTTGATAGCCAACTTCCTCATATTGCGGACCAGCTCTTTGTTGTCATTTAGAATTGATGTGTCAATTGTGTCCAACTTGAGCAATTTCTTGGTCAACTGGTCTTCCAGTTTCAGATACAATTTGTCCTTCTTGGTACCCGAGAAACTGTCAACTTCACTTCTGATTTCTTCTAAATCCGCCACAACACATTTTATTTTCTGATAATAAACAATTGAATTGGTATGTAATCAAATAAAAGCTTAATGTTTTAAGTGATACTACAGTCTTTAAACTCAAAATTATACTTTATACTTAAGTATCTTAGTTGCTTTTAATTTACAAGTATTGCTTTAAAATTTATATGGAATACAAGTTTATTGAAACAAAACCTTTAAAAATTTAAAAGAAACGGAACTTCCAATGTCGCCACATTGATGATCATAAGCTTTCGGATCCATTTTAATAGTATGTAGAAAAATATTTTTCTGTTAAAATATATCTAGTTATAATTGAAAGAAAAATACAAAATAAAAGTATTTTAACTAGTCTAAATTTAGTACAAAGTTGAAATGAAATCAATGTTTCTATATAAGAAAACATAACAACTGAAAAATTACTAGTGCTTTAAACTTTATTCATTTGAAAGCTTCAATTAGTATAAGATTGAAAATATTTTTAAAGCTATTAAAACAAAACTATGGCTTAGATTTGAAATATCTTCAAATAAAACATTTAAATAAAAAAGATTATTTTTTCACAGACAAACAGAAGGTTATTATGTATTATAAATAAATGTAAATTTAAAACTGAAATACTAAGAAAGTACTGAATATTATAGTTTTTAATTTTAAAATTAATTGTAAGAGCTTTCGTAGAAATTCAATATGACACACTAAAACTTTCTTCTGTCTTCCTTTTTTTTTGTTGGTTAAATTAAAGAATACAATTAAGTATAATTAAAACTAATGGTCTACCCGATCCACAAATAAGGATCCGGCTGGATCCAGATCTTTTAAAACTAGTTTCTTGACGGATCCGTATCCTAATTTTGATTTGAAAATAGGATCCGGCAGGATATTATCTAGTTTCACTTTTAAAACATTAAGTACTCAAAAAAGCTTTATTTTTCTCTTCATCATGAACTCCAGTGAAAGTTTCAAAATTTCCCAAAAAATCTAGTGTACAAAATTCAATTATGTCTAGTCTCTATTTTAAAACTACCCTTAAAACGACTTAAAATTTTATTTTCACCATGACTCCAGAACATCTCGATAAGTTTTAAAACTGTTCTCAAACATGTATATTCCTTATTTTTAAAGCACCTTCAGTAATCTTCCGGATGTGGATAATGTTTTCAATTCAGGATCCGACCAAGTCCGAAACCAGATAATATTTTCAATTAGCTTGTAGTTGGTATAAATTTAAACCATAAAAAAAATACAACTGAATTGAACAACAAACTAAATTTTCATGATCAATAAAACAGAAATACCAGCTCTATGGTGGTTTAACTAGATATATAATCTGACAGTGTAGCTAAACTTATATGAAAAAAAAACTGAGCACAAAGAGCTAGAAAGCTTGAACCTAACCTTAAGAAAATTACAACCATGTTATGGTTAACTAGCTTTATATTTGTTATAGTTGAAAATTCTGTGCAACTGTAACTTAAGTTAAAATTTTTGTGTTCAATTATTAAACGTTGTGTAATGTTTAAGTAATTTTAAAAAAGTAATTGTATAATAATTTATAAAAGTTTATTTGAAACACCGAGAGAAAAGTATTTATAAAACTTTTACAAAAGTAAAAACACTTTTTTAACTTTTTTATTTCAGTTGACTTAAATAAGAAAACTAGAAATTAGGTACCAATCTTAATTTAAAGCTAAACTTTACTTTTATCAATACCAAAAAGACTAGCTAGCTTAACAACTGTATATTTTTTAACACGTGGTGCTGTTTGTTTCAAGTATACTTAGATGTGGATTACCAATTATAAAGTTTTGACGACGGGTTAAAGATAAGATACTATAATCAAAAAATTGAAAAAATATCAAAAATTTATAGTCTTGTTTTAATACATGCAAATTGCGGACATGTATGTTTTGCATAAAATTACTTTTACATGAGCGACAGCTTTGACGTTCAGTAATTGTCAATAATGTAGAGTCTTTTTTGCATCAGTGGTAATTTTTAGGGTCAGGTAATAGTTAGGATTAGGAGGAATGGCTCAGTTCCAACCCGCACACAGTTCCCACCCGATCAAATCTGAGAACCAACCGCTCACCGTCCAAGGGTAAGGGTTAGGGGTAACAGTGATATTAAAAATTAAATGAGAAATTAAAAAAAAATACAAAGGTATGAAAATAAATAAAGAGAATTTTAGATGGGATTTGATTTGGTAGGAAATGATGGCGGATGGGAATAAAGATAGAGCTAGGGCTAGTGTTTTGATTAGGTTCAGGGTTAGGATCAGGATGAATAAGTGCTAAAACTGTCCATGCGGATCAGTATAATCCATGTACAAGTGACCCTTCGTGAAAAAGTGTCCCCTCATGCAAAAGTGACTACGACCCATGTAGATTAGTTGAAGGATTTGAATGCACCTTTCTCATAAACTAATAACAAATTACGAAGAGTAACTGATAAGTTTAAATTCAGTAATGAACCAAATTTAAGTACAGTCTGGTTTTAGTTGTGAACTTCTAAATTTAAAACTTAATCTTTTAATAGTGTCTTATATAACCAAAAATCTATATTAAATACAGCATAAAGCTGGTCACTGTTATTTTGTGTATAGTCTGTTAAAAGTGCGTCCTTAAAAAGGCTTAGTATGTTTTCCTTTAACATAAAAAAAGTTCAGCTTTAATAAACTAACTTAATTTTATAAAAAATGGTTAGAGTCTTTTTTTTTCAAAAATTGATCTTCAGAAGTTAATTCTTACACAAATTAATATATTAACATATTTTTAAATTAAAACATGTATATTAAACCATAGAAGCATGAAATAAATGATTAATAAACTCTAGATGGTTTTGGGTTTAGACTAATTTTTATAAAACCCTAATAAAACATTCAGTTAATAATTAAAATGGTAAATAGTACTCAGCAGAACTAAAACAATTAATTTCAAAGGCTTGTATAAAACTTCATTTATTTTAAATAAATATAAAAACTAAGTTAAGACTGTAACAGAGTTGCCATAGGCTTTTTAAATGATCTTTCAAGGCTTTATAAAGTACAAGTTCATTTGTTTGTTTTTAGTATGAAATTAAACATCAGGTAAAAACTGTCTTTCATACTATAAAAATATTATAAAGATTCTGGAATGCTACTTTAGATGTGTTTTACAACAATAAGATTCTAAATCATACAGAAAAAAAATCATTGCATATGATCAATTTTAAGGTTTTCTAGAATTTTTGGTTTTTTGGCAACTCTGATGATAAATATTAAGTTGATGAAACTTTTATAAGTTACATGGATATTAGAATTTCAAAAATTTGTAGTTATTTTTTTGTAATAAAGATATTTAAACCTTGTTAACTAAGAATTTTAAACTTGTTTAAAAAAATTATCTGATTTAACAAACTTAATATAAAAAATATCAAACTTTTTATACTGATCTAAAAATTAAGCCAAATTCCATGAAGTACTAATATTTTTTCATCAAAAAAGTTAATCTTTAACTGTACTTTACATTTTATACAACTACTATTATCTCATTTAAGCTGCAACTAATATGCTTGCCTGTAACTATTAGTAATTATATACTACAATACAACTATTATTCAAGAATGATCTATAAATTACCTGAAGTTTCTGAATATTTTCTCCTAACTTAAATTTAGAATTTTAATTTAAGTTATATGCTTAAGAATACTTACATTTTATAAATATAGTAGCTTATAAACATTTTATTTATGGGTGGGGGAGTCAAATATGCACGAAGGGACACTTTTGCACTAAGTGTCACTTTTGCATTAAGGTTTACTTATGCAAGAAGGGATATTTTTGCACGAAGAATATTTAAAAAATATTTAATTCTTTTAGAAATTCAAATGTTTTATATATTTTATTCTTCTATTGATTTTAACTTTTGTTTATTTTATTTTTACTATCAATTTTACCTCTAGACCTTACCCTCGCTCGGTATCTTATTTTTTCTTCTTTTATTAATTTATTTTTTGGGCTTTTTAAAATGTTTTTCTTTATTATTTCTTTTTTTTTCTTGTAAAAAATTACCCTTCGTGCAACAGTGATCCTCCGTGCAAAAGTGTCTTCATGCAAAAATATCTTTGTGAAAAAATGTCTCTTTTTGTGAAAAAGTAACCCTTCGTGCATATTTGACCCGTTCCCTTTAATTATACACTTGTATACACTTTTTAAAACTAACTAATAAATTAAAAACTTTTGAAATTTAAATGTAATTTTGTGACATCGTAATGACATTATAAAAACTTTTTGATTTTTAAGTGTAAGGAGCTTATATTTAAAAGACTTTAAAAAAAATATATTCTAAAAAACGTAGAGTAGTTGCTGAATTTTATAATTTATTTGTTTAATAATCTAACTAGATTAACCTTGTTTATTTTCCACAGCTACAAAATTATAGCAGCCAACATAAAGTAGTCAAGTCAACTTTAATGTTTTTTCGTTAAGTTTTAGAACATAACAGTTTCTTCAACAATTATATTACTTTATTTTATTTTCTTTGCTACTTATATTTTGTATTTCTAATTCTTATCATTCTGTATATAGTTATTATAATAACTTTAATTTTACACATGATACGTCGTCGGTTCTCACCTTGGCAGATGTAATAATATTAATATAAATAAATATATAATAATAATAGTTTAAGTTCTCCGCTATTTTTAAAGCATTGTTAATTTTTATTATTTAACAATTTATCTTGTAAATTTGAAATACACTTAACTGGTTGTTTAAAACTAAAAATGTGTTATACATTGTAGCCTTGAAAAAAAGCATAACTAGCTCGCGGCCGCAGCTACTTTTAGGGCCATATCAAAATAAAATTAACAATTCAAGCCACAAGAATGTAACGAAAAATCAATAACAAGTCACTTAAAAGTATTAGTTATCTGTTTTAAAGCCTTATTTTAACTTTGTACTGCAAAAATGTATTATATGTTTAAAATTATTTTTTTGTTTTAAAAAAGTTAGTTTTTATTCAAATTGTACATCTAGGACCGCAGGGTCTTGCGGGGCGCAGTTTGCCGACTCCTGCACTAGTACATCTTAACAAACAACACATTCTGCGAAACAAAATATTTTGCAAATCTTTTTTAGCACAAGTCGTTATCATTGAAGATTTAGTCGCAAGCCGGATTCCACCTGCAGATATTATACTGCCA